>NW_020653713.1:5921743-5939978 GCF_003589595.1 Hyposmocoma kahamanoa
AGACGTAGGAAATGAAACTATTTTTCTGGATCTAAATCGCATATATTTGTTTTTTCAAACAAACCAACGTTTCGGGCCCTTTACAGGTGTCATGGTCACGGTTAGCTGTCAATCAACCATTTTTTTTATACAAAAAGTTACGTTTATTATTATCTGGATTCGTCACGAAATCCGTTTTCGAAATCCGGATTTCAAAAATGTTACGGATTTACATTTCGTAGCTGTAACTGTTATGAATAGGCGTGTCGCTTACGACCATGAGCGCAACTAGTTTGTCTTGTTACGTGATATCGTAAAAAACTTTTGTTTTTTTTAAATATTATCATCAGGTTAGAATAGGTACTAGATGAACAAGGATATTAATTTACGATGTGTAAGAAGCTGCATGGGCAAAAAGCCGAGTCAATACGTCTCAGTTTATAATGAGTCAACTTTTCTCCGCATGAGTTTAAATTTCCGTCCCCACGTATACTGCTGCCATCTTTGGGCGGGAGCACCTGGATGCCAGCTTGGGTCCTTTGACGCGGTTCAAAGACGTGCTGTGAGAATTATTGACGATCCTCTGCTTACAGACGATATTGAACCTCTGTCTTGGAGAAGAGACTTTGCCTCCCTATGCCTGTTCTATCGCTTGTACAACCGGCAGGGAGTCCATCCTCACACTCTGGATCCGAGTCGATCTCGTACTGTACGGTTTCAGAGGAACTTTCTCCCACGTACAATTAGGTTGTGGAATGAACTCCCTGTCGGGGCTTTCCCGCAGGAATACAGCATGGAGTCCTTCAAAAGGGGTTTGAGAAGGGTCCTAAAGGGTAGGCAATGCGCTCGTGACGCCCTTGGTGTTGTTGGCGTCAATAGACGACGGTCACCGATTTCCATCAGGCAGGCGGTATGCTTGTTTGCTGCCTACATAAAATAAAATAAAATAATAAAAAAAATTAAAATCATAGCTTGCCTAATAATGGTAGAGATCTTTGTAATCACAAAGCTACGTTTCCACAACCCGGAACAGGTCCAGAAAACTTTTAAACAATCAAAAAATTTTTCACAGTCGATTAGATACAAACTCACGCTCCCAGAAATCCCAATCTTAACTACTGAGCCGCGACTGCTGTACCAATGAATTGCATTGGTAAAAATCCAGTTTCGAACGCGGAAGTGAATAGGTTAAATAGAAACGTCCGTAAGACAGTGAATTATTACTGGATAGTATAAAATACAGTAATACAGTATAGTGTGGTAATAAACCCAGTGGGAGAATGGCAGCTTGAAAAATCAATTGAAGAAGAAGAATTGAAAGATCAATGGTTAGAATCTCTGTAGCGACGCAGACCTATGTGACTTCGCTTTCTAAGGGCACCTAGATGCTAAGCTTTCATACAATATAAAGCTAAAGCTACCTTCTCATGCAAATTTTGTAGAGCAAACTACTCCAAAAATGGTTTCTCTTCAGATTTCTATAATAAAAACTTAAATAACATAGATATTTTTATGTTATCCTTACATAGTTTAAAAAGAAAGTAAGAGAAGTAATTTTTTAAATCTTATTTGCATATAACAGTGAACTGTACCTAATGTTCGGGATGTTATTTTATTATTTAGTTTATTGTGTTGTATTTGAATGTAATTGAACCGTAACTTGCTTGCTGTATTCTTGTTTATGACTGTTTGTTTCTCTTGAATAAAAAAATTAGAAGCGCAGTTGCAACGCTACTTTCGTGACACGCGCGCGCCACTTTTGCAGTCACAGTTAGTAACTGAACTAAAAACGATACACGTAAGTTCAAGATATCAAAATATCCTTGAAGTTACGTAGTCGTTCGATGGAATCCAAAATGGGTACTCACGTATCACTTGACCGGACGTTGATATGAGTAGAATCGGAACGTAACGAGTAAAGAACGACATCTTGGATTGTGAAATTTGACGTTCAGTCGTCGAAAGTCTATTGAAAGAATTGTCAAACTTGTCGTTTTTGAATCAATTTAATTTCGACTCATATACCAGAATATGCTTTAACGACATTTGGTTGGAACGACTTTAAAATTGGACTCGTTGACGTTTACTGACACACGCGAATACGAAAAAGCAGTTCAACGACTAAATCGCTACGATATCGTAACGGGTTGATTACGTGAATCACCCCACAGAGCTGCGCTAAATGATTCTAGGAAAATGAAGGAACCCTATTGGTGGATTTTTTCCGCGCACATCGCCTAGCTACCTCGCACATCTCTGGTGGAAACGAAACTTAAACCAAGTGTAATTTTTTTTTTTCAATGGTGTCACATGGGCATGCTCACAAGGATTTAATAAGGCAGTAATTTAAATGCGGTGACAGTTACATGAGTCAACTTTAGTAATAATAAATGTTTAATAAATGTTTATTTCAGTAATACAATTAACTTTACATGAACAGTGGATGGTACCTCCTATTAAGCTTATCAAGCCTGTGTCAGAAGGCACCGCTCTTCCATAGCTATAAATGCATATTTACCATTTTTGACTTATACTTAATGGAGTGTTTAATTTTTACATTTCCAAACATCGACAAAAACAAAACAAACAATTTTTTTTAAACAATTTTCAATTATCTTTACTTCTAATTTTAAATTTAATTTGAATGTTAAAACGTATACGAAACGAATACGAAAACGTATACGTATAAAACGTATACGAAACGTATACGAAAAAGTATGTGCGCGCGCGCGCGCGCGCGTGTGTGTGTGTGTGTGTGTAACTTTAATATCAACAATTGTATATTATTAATATTACTCTATGTCCTAATAACAAAACTAACAACGTCAAAATAAATTTACAAATGTCAGAAATTAGACAATGAAGTTAGGAATTTGTCATTTAAAAAATTACGTTCTCTTACCCCGTTATAGGAATTAATCTTTACAGCAATTGGAACTTTTTTATTTAAAAAAAACGACCTCTGAAGTTTTTATTGGAATTACATAAATAAATAAATATTTAACACTACATACGTTGCTCTGATCCCAAAGTAAGTAAAGCACTTGTGTAATGGAAATAGGAAACAAGGACGGTACCACAAACACCCAAACCCGAGACAATACAGAAAAATTAGTTTCTACATTGACCCGGCCGGGGATCGAACTCGGGACCTCGGAGATGGCGACACTATAAAAACCAGCGTGCAAGCCACTCGATCACGGAGGTCGTCAAAAGACAAAAAGACATCTATATGCTAAGTTTTATTGAAATCGGTTAACGGAAAGTGCGCGAAACTGAATTCATCCCCTAGTTCGCCACTTTTAGAGGTGGTTATGTTTTCTTCAAATTTAATTGGAACCAATCCTTAGCTATCCTCTTTCCGACAAAAACGTATCATTAAAAAAAGTACTGTAGAATTAAGAACCGCTTTCTTTTTTGAAGTCAGTTTAAAATTAGTTTTCAGGCTGTATGTATACAATACTCTTCGTCCTCATCTTGCATGCGGAATTAAATACTTTCCACTGTAATTATGTAAAAATCTGCTGCAAGTTTAGCCATATAGCGGTTGCGTGTTGTTGTTGTTATCAGGAAATCTGGCATTACACGAACGCCTTCTGCGGTACTAGCTTATGGCTCACTCAACGGATAATATATTAGCGCTATCAACTAGATATATGCTTCTACGGATACAGGGTACCATTATTACATAAATAACCATATGTTTTTTACATTTTTTTTCGTCATGCTCTCACATCTTAGGTTTTTACCGATCGGATCGAATCAATGCCATCTACGGCCTCCAAACGGATGGTTTGGTAACATTGGCTTACCGACAAATATCGATTGATAAAACAATAACACCTACCTTGGAGGCACAACAGTTTGTACTGAGAGCACTGGATGAGAAGGTACACAGTTCGATTCTTTGTAGAACCTACTTGAACGATGACGAGCCGTCTCAATGGGAAAATTTGGCAGTACTGCGCCCTCAATGGCAAGGGATTGTGAATAGGCAAGTCCACGAATTCGAAGAGCGGCGTAATGCTGAACTCGACGCGAAACCTGACGAAATAAAGGCCCGCCCACACTCCGCTATTAACTACATTCAAGTGTCCTCAATGTGCACGAGGGTTCGCTGCGAAGATTGGCTACATTAGTTTAGTAAGGGAATTCCCTAATTTGAGACCAGGAAATTGGTCTAACAATGTTAATAAAGTGTGATTGTCTGGTACACTTTATTAACATTATTAGACTAACGATGAATGATGGATCGGTTTCGATCGTTATTGAATGATCGGGTGTTCGAACGTTTGAACTAAACATTCTAAACTAAAAGTTCACTGTATAAATTACTAAATCGATATCCAAATGAGTCGATCGATCCGGATCGATTTTAGTTCAATAGAAGTTCAATAGTTCGAACACCCCATCATTCAATAACGGTTCTACATATGCGATTAGATCCGAAAAAAGTTTTGTGTCCAATTAAATCTTTTAATAAATTTTCATCAAAAAGTCATATGATTTCAATATATCCCTACTTTTACGTTATATTACGAACGTTCACGGTTCGATGATGATTTTCGAAAGAAAATTTTGTTGGAAAGTTTACGAGCGTGCGACAAAGCGTCATGTCTGTATCGAAAGAAACTGCTAACTGGAAAATTCACAACTATTCACCCGACGAGAATGCCGAATTACCGTACAAATAACGGTCATATAGTAAGGTAACTTATCTCAAGTTTCCAATTCATTATTTTCAGATAAATCGGCCTTCCGATTGAAAATTTACTGACTTGACGGTAGAAGAATGATATTATTCTGTTTACATATGATATTGTAGGTTAAAATGTAAAAGTCACGAAGACTCTTTTTCAAAAAAAAATTATTCTCTCTGTTTTAGTTCCGCTAGGAACAACATCTATGAGAATAAAAATTAAATACTGCCTGTCAAAACAGACTTGTAGGTACAATAATAAACTTATCTTACACAATTACCTTTATAGTATTTTATGCAATCGTTGCATGAAAGGATTCTTAAAGTCGAATACCGTGTTTATTGAGTATATCTCTGGAACCGTATGTACTCTAATATGCATCCCACTTCTGAAGCTTGGTTTCTCGTAATAGGTACGAGATTTTAGGGTCTAATTATGTAATGATTGTATACAATACTTTTTCTACGAGTAAATAAAATAATAAAACAGAACCAATATTAATTAATGTTGTAACACTACGTACAAAAAATACTAGTAACCTTGAATTGCCGCTAGATGGCGTTGGGATTTAAATAGAACGCGCTATCGCGTTACCTAAATTACCATTTAAGTTGCAACAGGAAATGGCATTGTATCGAATCATAGGGCCTATGAGTGGCATTCCAGTACTTCCACTGGGTGAGATACTTGGATGAAAGCTCATGGAATCGTCGTTCTTGATCGTTGGCTTCCGCTTCCACCGGGTAGGACGGTCAGCTAACCATCGAGGATGAGCGCGATTACAACTACGTCAGTAAAAGTTGCGCGTTTGGAGATTCAAGTGTCTTTCTTCACCCTTCCTCGCTTCGTACACTTATTACAATGTATATTTTGTTATCAATCCATGAAAACAAACGCATTTGTATTATAAATTTTAACCCATTAGGGCTGGCAAAGATTTTACCATACAGCCTCTTCCCATATTTAGACGAAAGACAAACAAACGCTACCATACAAAAACTAAAGAGACAGAATAGGATTGGCCAAGTATCGCATATACATATTTTAACCAATCATTTTTTTTATAAAGCTTATGGCTTGGTTGCAAGACTTTTAGACCAATTTAACCAACTAGGAGGCAGTATAACATTTGAGTAGCGTCTTAATTGAGATTTTAATTAGCAAAAATACGACCATCTTTTTTGAAACTCATTATAGTTCTGTCTACAGAACTTTAATGATTTTTTCGGCAGTACCATAGACAATAGAATTTTGTGTTAGAACCATAGATTTAGTATATAGGTATCTAAAATGAGCGCCTATAAGATATGGTAGAAATTATAATTGACAGATTAAATAAAAGAAGAAAAAAATATTTGAAAAATATATGAGATTTAATCTTCATCACGCACACACATTAAACACACGCGTTACGGCACATATTACACACAGACCCATGGTAAATTATGTGAAAGTGGAGAACCATCGTAATTTATAATCAATACCAGCCCCGAACTTAGAAGGCGTTATAATGGTTTCAATCGAAATTACGAAATGTTTGTACAATATTGTTACTTTTAAGATTATACCAAACCTATTTTTTATATTGATGTAAATATAATTTACATTACCAGTCACAAATGCAGTAATTTTATGGCATCCATTGACACATATGGATTTCCTCATTACTATCCTAGAAAAGACACAAAAACGTTGTGAACACCTGTACAACTGGCTTGTGTTCACGATTAGTTATAAATACTATACAGTCGCACAGTTAACAATGACCAAATAGAGATACAATTATTTTTAATTATTCATTATTATTCATCATATTTCACGCCTTAAACGTATTGTCAGAATTTTTTGAATTGAGCTCATAGACGGATTGCAGGTAACGGTTTTTTTTCAGTTAAGTTTATCAATTTTTTTTTGTTGAATATTCTGTTGTTTTCTCTGCCATATTTTTGTGAAAATACTCCACCATTTTGTTATTACTATTGAAACAAAGGTCAAACAACAAAAAAAAACATTCGATCTGATTCGACCAGAACCAGCGTCTATTGTCACACCGGGGCCATAGCTCTTACTAACTGAGCTACAAGATCGAGTCCGCAGAACTTCTTAGAGTGCCTCTTCAATCCTGAAAGTTGGCAGTCAGCTTCCTGTTTTATTAATTAACTGCCTCCATGACCGTGAACGGTGATCACGCTGGACTGCCACACAAGAGGTCTCGGGTTCGATTCCCGAAGCGAGAGGAATATTTGTATGACCTACATTTATTAGTCTCGTGAGTGGTTGTCTATTTGTGTGTCCTGGCACCTGCGACACAGGGTCTCCCTAGTACGGGGCTATGAGTGTGTACGTTGTTATTATTATTATATTTGTCGCTATCAGCAGCCAACCGGAGCAGCTGTTCGACGGAGACAATGCCTGTCCACTCTCAAGCGTTCCGCAGCCACGATTTCTTTCTTCTCCCAACAGGTCTCGCTCCCTGCACTTTACCCATCATTATCAGCTGTAGCAGCCAGTATCTATCATTCCTGATCACGTGACTCTATTTTGCGCCTTTTGATAGACGGAATCATTTTCCGGGAGATATGAATTTCTAAAGTTAGTGGTTTTATTGTGTTATTTTGTTTTCGTCGACAAATATATTCAATAGAAGCATATAAAAAAAATTACAAGAATCGTGACAGAGCTTTTTTCAGGCGATGAGCCTTTTGTTACTGAATGTGTTTTGTTTACTTTGTCATCCTTTCTTTTACCGTCGACTCGCTGCCTCAGCAGTGGAATTTTCTAAACAAAGTACGGTTTAGAATTCATAGCATTTTCGAATGTATTCCCCACATTTTATAGCTACATTTTCCAGGTCCGAAATACGCAGCGTCATTTGAAACATGTGCAATATTCAAGACAAAGGAATTGGTGTTTTTATGGATATAGATAGATAGGGTCAAGTCAGCCACAACTACCCTTAACAATCTTTTTTAACCGACTTCAAAAAAGGAGGAGGTTTTCAACTCGACTGTATGTCATAACAAGTCTTGCCATTTACCATCAGGCGGTAAGCTACCCGCCTGTCCATAACAGATGCAGTCACTCTGAACTTTAATCGCAAAAATCTAAGGGGCACTACCACTGCGCCCGTCACCCTAAGCTTAAATTGACAAGTTCCATGTGCCTGTAATTTCACCAATACCCAACAAAACCGTAACACAGTAAGGCTCACACTGCTTGGAGACAGAAATAGGTAAGATGGCAGTAATTCCCTGGACGGACAAGATTCCCTTTCTTTAACAAGAAACTCTACTGCTACTAGTTTGTTCTCCTTCTTCGTGGAGGAGCGTAGAAAACTATTAGACGGTATCTAAGTGCTAGAAGTGGCCCTGTGCATTACCACGACCTTAATATGACACGATCGTCGAAGTAGATTCGATTGGACTTGAGAAGACCATTGTGACAAGGATAGTAGATTGATAATTTGTAGAGAGGCTAGGAAAGTAGTGCACCGAAGAGAGCCTATAGCAAACCAGGTCCACTCTCGCAGTTTTGTCCGTATAACCAAGAAGGTTGATAGTATATAGAAAGGATGGTAAGTTTGTACTAAATATATTTTTTATAAAAAAATAAACGAGTTCGTGGAGTTACATCTATTTGCCAAGTTTTATTGAAATCGGTTACCGGAAAGTGCGCGAAACCGGATTTATCCCCTAGTTTGCCACCCTTAGTGGTGGAATATTTTCTCCAAATTGGGAACACAAAAAAAAAAGAAATCAAAATCGGTTCTCAGTATTAGTAATCAGTTCTCGAAAAATCGCGTAACATACACACAATAAAATGAAATGAATGAGAACTTTCCCCTTTTTTGAAGTCGGTTAACAATTTTGTGCATTTAAAATCATAGAAAGTAAATGAACAGTAAAAGAAATGCAATCGTGGTATGTAACACACAAATCTGATAACCGAATTCGTCATCTAATTAACAAACTGGTGCATTAAACATGTGCGTGTAACAAAAAAATACAATTACTTATTTATTTACTCAATGATAATCTTTTAGTTTCCGTGTTATGAATGATGATTTAGATTGGCTAAAGCCATATTCAGTATTAAAAAAGAATAGCAGATTTAGCAACAGAAAAAAGAAATGTTAAATAAAATGTAGATTAAACCAATTTTGATTACGGTTTCGTTTATCTCGAGATTTTGTAATTTGTGGACTCGACAGGTTATTACAGTTTAATAAAAAATATTAAGTACTATTAGTTCGTCAATTCAAGTGGTTATTACACCATATTAAGTTATTTTTACTTACTTAAAAAATTTTGAATAATGATTATTTTTCGAAATTTTTAATCTTTCTGCCCAGGAAGGTTATTGGATTTGAAATATATTTACAATCTTGACTAATTTATGATCCATTTAATCAAGTAATTCGAATACGTACGTTGAGTGAAAATTTTCTCTGAAGTACACGGTTTAATAATAATCCTTAAAAAACTCCTTAACTTTACAAAAACACTTTATTAATCAACCTTGGCTGGTATAAGTATGGTACGGTATAAGTATTTCTTTCCTGTCGCATTACATTTGCCTTCCAAACAACCTCTTTCAAGGTCTGAAATCAACTACCACACACGCTGTACAACCTATGCATGGAGGCAAAATTCAATTTCCAATCATGTACCTGCCACGAACGAGGTGGTGGAAATGTAGAGCACAATTCCACATACAAGAGATGCCAGAATCAGCATAAATCCATGTCCAAGCATCATCACTACGTTCGTCTGCCTCGAGCGCCTCCAGAGACTGCGACAAAGATTAAAATACAGACATTTCATTTCATTTCATATCGTCGCGCGAACGTTGTTGCGGACAGAAGTGTTCTAGCGTACTCCGACGTATAAAAAAGATATAATTATCAAAATGTCCTCCAAGTGTAGTGGTTGTGGTGGGAAAATACAGGATATATCCTTTATGAAGTGCTCAAGTGAAAGTTGTAATAAATTGTATGATCTGAAATGTCTGGCGATTGAACAGCAATTGTTTGACGATTTTACTGAGGAACACAAGGAGCAATGGGTATGTCCTGAATGTCATTGTGCGAACCCAAAGCGCAACAATGCGGATACCCCAGTCCGTACACCTGGTATGACGAAGAAAGGCACGACGAGTGTTGATTGTAATGTGAATATGCAGCGCGGCAGCCGCAGCAAGGTCTATGCGCGGCAAACGGAAGGTGAAACTGAGTTGCTAGTGGAGCTGAGGGCATTCCGAAAGGAAGTTACATCTCGCCTAGATAACCAAGACAAAGCAATTAAACAACTTCAAGATTTGTTCTACTCTATAAAAACAGATTTAAATGAAATGCAAACCAAAATGAGGGTAATTGAAGAAAAAATTGATTGTGAGTATAAACAAAATACAACAATTGATGGTGTGAGAGGTCGCTATCTGCTGTCGAAAAACATCGAGACCATCGTTACAAAGGAGCAACCGGAGGTGACATCTGCTATTATGGATGAAAAGAACAAAAAAACCTACGCCGGTGTATCGGGCGGTCGTAATAAAAGTGATGAAAAAATATCTCAGAGCGGGGCCACGAAACTAGTCAGAAGCGGATTTGGCACATCAATAGACACATTGGAGTCGATTGTGATTAGCACGCAGGTTAATAATCACAGAAAGAATTCTAAGGGTGGGGCCACGAAAATTGTTCAAGAGCCACCAATCGAAAGAAATGAGTCGAATATACTGACACAGTCAAGTGAGACCGATAGGAAAGAGGAAGAAAATGAGGACAATTGGATATTGGTTAGAAACAGGCAGAAAAGACTCCAATCTAAGGAAATAGTAAGAGGTCAAAATACTTCAATTACACAGATACAAGCTATAGAGCGGTTGAAGTACCTTCATGTATGGAGACTACACCCAGAAACAACTGTGGAAAAATTATCTACATACGTAAAGGATGTGTGTGGTTTTGAGGCGAAGGTTGAAAAAGTTAATCATAAAACGGAACGTGGTTATGCTTCTTTCATTATAAGTGGTTCTGAAAAAGTTTACAATCAGTTGTCGCAACCAAGTATTTGGCCAATGAATACCGAATTTTGCGAATGGATTTGGTTTCGGAGATATAATAAGCAACCGTACAAAACAAATCAGACAAATTGAACTATTTTATCAAAATGTTCGGGGTCTAAGGACTAAACTTAAGCGGTTTAAAATTAACTTGGAAGCGTCAGGTGCAGATTTAGTTGCGGTGACAGAAACAGGTTGCAACGAGTCTATTCAGGATGCAGAAATAGTACCTCCGAGTTATAATATCATTCGATGTGATCGAGCGGACGGGCGTAAGCAAGGTGGCGCGTTTCTCGTGGCCACACACGAATACGAACTACGACAAGTGGAGATACCTGCGAACGTCAACATCGATAGTTATCCGTTTGAACTAGTGGCGGCCACCGTGCACTCGAATAATAAGTTATTGTTTTTATGTTGCGTCGTGTATATACCCCCGAATAGTAAAGATGGGGAGTATATGAATTTGTTTACGTTAATCGAACATTTGTGTGTGAGATATAAAAAAAATATTGTTTTGGGAGATTTTAATTTACATTCAGCTAGTACTAATGTTATTAATTATTTTGAATATTTTATGGCATACTGTGAATTCATTCAGTGTAATGAGGTTCCAAATTGTGATGGACGTCAGTTGGATCTAGTGTTAAGCTCGTTGGGCGGTAGCGAGCGAGTGCGAGTGAGTGGCGCCAGCGAGTCGCTGGTGGCGATAGACGCGTACCACCCGCCGCTTGTGCTGAGGTTGCCAATTGAGGGTCGCGCGTCTAGCGATGGTATTCGAGCTCCACGCGAACCGGTACCATCTCAATGGAATTTCGGTAAGGCTAATTTTTCTCTCATGTATTCGTTAATACCTGCCGTAGATTGGAGTAAATTATATGCGATAACGGATCCGGATGAGTGTGTTAAGTTTTTTTATGACAAGATTTATAAAATAGTGGATATTTGTGTGCCAAAAAGAAGACTAATTCGTACCAATTCTAGGTACAGCTACCCGGAGTGGTACACGGCAGATATAGTTCGCAAAATAGAATTGAAGGGAAAATTGCATGCGCGGTATAAGGCGAGTGGATCGCAATGGGACTATGAAAAGTATTCAAAATGTAGGGCGTCAGTTAAATTATTGTTAGAAAATGCAGAGGCGCAACATATAGCTAAGGTGCAGAAGGAGCTCACTAAAGATCCTAAAGGTTTTTGGAGGTATGTAGGTTTAAAAAAGGGGTCCAAGAAACGTAGGATTACAAAAAACGGGAATATTCTTCCTGAATCAGAATGCGCCAAAGAGCTTGCAGGGTTTTTTCAATCGGTGTACGACTCTCAGGTGCCAAAACTAGATGTGGATGCGGCAATAACAGCAGCTGGAGCGGGAAGTGAGCGCGTGCATATTGGATATGTGCGTCTGCAGCAGGTGGAAAGAGCTCTAGATCGCCTTAAACCGAAACGGGCAGCGGGGCCGGATGGCTTACCGGCGTTCATGATTAGGGATTGCAGAGCAGTGTTGGCGGAACCCCTGTTGTATATATTTAATCGGTGCCTTCAAACTTCATATTTTCCTAAACAGTGGAAGGTGACACGAGTGGTACCAGTACCGAAGAGTGGCCTAGGTAATGAGGTTAGTGATTTTAGGCCAGTGGCTATTCTATCGACAGCGGCGAAGGTTTTTGAATCCGTTGTGCAGAGCTGCATGTTTAGCCAGATGAGCGTGCTACTGTCGGAGGCACAGCATGGCTTTCGACCGGGTCGCAGTACCACAAGCAACTTGCTTAATTTCGTTACGTATGTAGTACCGAAGGTGGATGAAGGGGCACAAGTCGATGCCGCCTATTTTGATTTCAGGAAAGCATTCGATTTAGTCAATAATGATATCCTGCTTAAGAAATTGGCGGCGGTGGGCTGCACCCCCCAAACGCTCCGCTTTTTTGCAGAGTACTTGAAGGATAGACAGCAGTATGTAGATTATGCGGGATACACGTCGGAACGTTATTATATTAGGTCAGGAGTAAGTCAGGGGAGTAATCTGGGACCATTGCAGTTTATTATTATGATAAACGATCTACCAGAGGTCATAAAAGAAGCTAATTGTTTGCTTTACGCTGACGACCTGAAGCTGTTTATGGATGTGCAAGATAGGTCTGACGCGATGCGGTTTCAGAAGGACATAGACAGAGTAGTCGGCTGGAGTCAAAGGAACAAGCTAACGTTTAACACTTCTAAATGTGCGTTGTTAACATTTGGCCGAAAAAAAGCCCCTACTATTTTTAGATATGAAGTCGATGGTACTCCACTAAAAAGGGTAACGACGGTTTGTGATCTGGGAGTGGATATGGACGCTGAACTAACATTTCGTAATCACATTGTAAATGTTTGCAAGAAAGCTTTCAGAATAATGGGTTTTATACTACGCCAAGCGGAGAATTTTAACAATGCCAAAGTCATACGTACCCTCTACAATGCCCTGGTGAGAAGCACATTAGAGAGCAACGCGGTCATATGGGCACCGCAGGAAGCTAAGTATATAACCATGCTAGAGAAAATTCAAAATAAATTTACGAGATACCTATACCTAAAACTATACGCAGTATATCCTTTTTACCCTTTAATGTACCCAACGCTGTTCGTCCTGGGTATGGTGGGGTACAACACACTGCAAGCGAGACGGGATCTGGCGATGGTAACTTATATATTTGAACTAATACGTGGAAAACGCTGCAATCCAGGGGTACTACGTCATATAAATATATGCACTCCAGACAATTACACGGAGCGGAGGCGGAGGCCTCCGCTGCTAGAGATACCGCGTGCGCGGACACAGCTGCTGGCTCGGGCGCCATTCACGCGTGCCCTTGCTACTCTCAATCGAGTGGCGGATAGAGCTGACTTATTTAATTGTACACTGAGTGAATTCAATAGGATTGCCTTACATATTATTTGTTATGATTGATTATTTAATTATGTATATTTTTTGTATTACGGTAAATATATAAATATAATTTTAGAGCCTTCATTAACGAATTAGGATTATACCTGTAATGTTAGTGTTAAGAGATGTACAAACAAATAAATAAATAAAAAATAAATAAATAAATAAAATATGGCTATCACTTTTTACTATAAGTCATAAAAATTCCACTCAAATCTCGACCCAGTCCATAGCCACCTTGTGTTCGAGAAACTTCTGCTCCTCATGAAAATGCATTTTCGACATCTAGCCGAAGCGACTTGCTTGTAATTTCGGGGGTGGAGGATAGTTCAAAGTTACGCTGGCGTCTACGCATATGTTCGCGATGACATCTGTCGTCAACATCTTCGAATATTTCATGGAAATTTACTGTGGGTTTTCTGATGGGGTCGGGCCCGAAACACATATTTTATACCAGTATCTACAGGTTACATAGCGATGATTTGTCGAGAAATCAACAACCAAAATCAAAATAATTTTTATTTCATAGGTTAAACTCTACCGCTCATTCGTAAGGCAGATTCCCCTGAGAAGAATGAGCAAAAAACTCTAGGGGTTGCTCTTTGTAAGTAACATTTGTACGCATTGAACATTTACAATATATTTTTTTTCTTTCAAACGGCAGAGATCGAGACTACGTCCATGAGCTAAACGGGTTACTACCACGGATTTTTGTCATCCATGTAATCGCGTATACTGCAGAGCTGAGCCGTTTTAATAATTTACTTATATGTGGACCCCATTGCAATTTAGCATCTAACGTTATACCTAGAAATACAACTGTGTCCACAAGATTCAATTTTTCGTTTCTAACTACAATGTTTGCAACCGTCTCTCTAACATTGGGTAATGTAAATTTTACACAATTCGTTTTTTTCTCATTAAGGAGCACGTTATTAACAGCAAACCTATCAACTACCTTAGATATAGTACTGTTCACATCGTCGTAGGACCATTGGTGCCTTTAAACTTTAATTAATAATGAAGTATCATCAGCAAACAATACTATCTCATATTTTAAACCCTCCATGAGGCTAGGTAAGTCATTAATATAAACTGAAAACAAAAATGGACCTAGAATTGAACTTTGAGGGACACTCATGCTAATTGCAGACCCTGATGTTCTCGTACCGTTAACATCGACCCTCTGTATCTACCACTCAAATACGATTTAAGAAGGTCGAGGTCAAGTCCCACCACACCATGATGACGAAGTTTCCTGAACAGAGTATCATGGTGCACACAATCAAAAGCTTTGGAAAGATCGCAGAACACACCAACAGCGTCAGTTGAGTCTTCCCATGCATCAGGCGTGAAGAGGCATATTGTAGGCAGGCAGGGTGGAGGTGGCTAGTGCAGTGAGGGTTTCATCGCTGCACTAGGTTCCTTCGCGTTTAGATACCACTTTCCACTTAACATCAGGTGGAGTGGAGTCATTTGCCTATCATGTATATAAAAAAAAATATATGTTTCATCAACTCAGCACCAGCATCGGTTGTAGAGTGACCCCGAATGAAACCAAATTGTTCGGAAGACATTAAGTTATTACTATAAAAATGTGCACACATCTGATTTAGAATCATTTTTTCAAAGATTTTACTGAGTGTTGGTAGTTTTGAAATAAGTCTAAAAATGGTGGGGTCTGACATACTACCAGTATGTCAGACCCCACCATTTGAAAAGTGGAATAACTTTACTTTGCTTAATGAGGTCAGAAAACACACCATCATCAACACATTTATTAAAGACACAGGCTAAGTAAGTCGCAATACAATCAACTACAGAACTAATTACTCTGACTGAAAGACCATCAAGGTCAGCAGTATTTTTCATGTCTATAGACTTAAAGGCTATAACAATAACGTTTGGAAATACACGATGGAACCTTAAATTAGTAATACTAACTGCATTATTTTCTTTTAGTAAGGATTCGGCGACAGGGGATGAATTTAACGACTTAGTAGTCAAATTGGAATGTCGGTAGAAAAAATTTCATATATTTTAGCAACTTCTGCGTCTGTGTTTACAATTTTCTCATTAATCTTAGTTTAAAATCTAAGTTACGAGGTTTGACCCTTCCTGCTTCGCTGTTTATAATATACCAAGTAGTTTTTACTGCATTCGCACTGCTTTTAATTTCATTATTTATAAACATTGCTTTTGCTGCAACACAAACACGTTTAAACATTTTCTAATACTTCCTAAGAAAATAATTAAAACCGTTACTAGTGTTACAGGTCCTTTCATCATATAACCATTGTCTACTTTTATGAATTCCCACTGTCGCCCAATCACTAAATTTCAATGAATCATTAATGGTTATGAATTTGAACATAAAAACATTATCACGTTCAGTTTTCAATATGTTGAAAATTGAATTATGCAATTTATTGGGATTGTTAACGTACGGAATGTCAGTTAGTACGGTACCCGTCAGTGCATCTTGTTATTTTTAGAGACTTCCATGACTTCCACGCAAAATCAATACGTATTTCAAAGAAATTATTATGAATAAAAACTAAAACAAATTATAAAAACAAATACAATCTATTCATTTTTTACTCATATTACACTTCAAGTAAAATAACCGACTTTTTTATAAAAATACCGACTTCAACAGTTCGTGGAATTGCATCTATTTGCCAAGTTTTATTGAAATATCAAAAAGTGCGCGAAACCGGAGTCATCCCCTAGTTTGCCACCCATAGAGGTGGAATATTATGATATACGAGAACGGGACTATAACCTGCGCGAGCATGCCCGAGCAGGGACCATCTAAGTCAAGTTCTAACCCCAGACCAGCCCGTTTGCATGGACTTCATCCGGTTCTCTGTAAGGCTGGTGCCTTAGATGAGCCGCCCCGGGTGCACGTACAGCATCCTCCCTATTTTCCAGATAGGTACCGAAGATGTAGGCACACTCACTTCCCCTCGCGCTCTGCGCGACTAACGGTTGCCACCGCTGAACAGTTGACTCTAAGCGATTACCAAATCTCCTCTTTGGAGGCGGAGCTGTAAGTCACGCTCACTTCCCAACGCCGAATGAACGGCGTCTCTCCAGTTCCCAAATTCCTACGCGACTGGAGGGACCGGAGGATGTCCAGTTCATCCTCTCTTAGCTCTCAGGGCTAGTGCCGGAGATGCCGGTAGCAATGGCCTGCAACAATATCCGGGACATAGGACATCTGGGACATAGGACATCCGGGACTAACCTAACCTAACCCAAAAAATACAGTCGAATTGAGAACCTCCTCCTTTTTTAAGTCGCTTAAAACTATTAACTTATTTTGGTGATTTTATTAGTATTCCGCTAAATATGTAAATTCTGATTACAAAGAAAAAATCTCGATTTACTAGGCGCCATCTAGTTCATTATAATGTAAACTGCTGGAAAGACGCTTAAGTTTCCGGACCTGGCCACCAACATAAACAATATTTAAAAAGTAATTACAACATTTGAAAATGGAACTCTTTGGCTGTAGAATATAGTTTGTTTCATTTGACTGTCACTCGTTTTTACATTGTGGCGTCATTTAAAAATTGGTTGTCGTAGTATGATTTTCTACGACTTTAAGTGTAATTTAACAGCTCAGCAGATCTTTGCTCGGCTTCAAATTGTTTTTGGCGATGAAGCACCATGCAAGAAGACTATTTATAACTGGTTTGCAGAATTCAAACGCGGTCGTGTGAATCTCAGTGACGAACTTCTTGATGGTCGCCCCGCCACTGCTGTGAACAACAAAAACATCGATGCTGTTAAAACCGTATGATTAAAACAGACAGGCATGTGACATGCTATGAGATTCGGGCATCTTTAGGCATAGGCATGAGTCAAATACAATCAATACTAAACAAACATTTGGGTGTGAAAAACCTGTCCTCTCGGTGGATCCCACACAATTTGACTAAGGCTCAACAAACGGATCGCGTCACTTGGTGCAATGCCATGCTTACCAGATTCAACGAAGGAGCGTCAAATTTGATGTGGGACATAGTAACAGGTGACGTAACATGGACTTATATTTACGATTCCAAAACTTGTGACTTTTATTTATTTCCAAAATTTAAGAACCAGTTACGCGGTAAACGATTTTCATCACCTGTCGAAGAGTATGAAAAATATGTTTCAGAGATTGTCACGGAGGAGTGGCATATTTTTTTTAAATTGGTTCATTTGTATGAAAAAGTGCAATATCGCTAACGGAGAATATTTTGAGAAACATGAAAGTCATTTCTGATCATTTATAGTATTTTTTTCTTATTAATTCCGGAAACTTATAGTGCGCCACACGTAAGGCAATTTGCGGCGACTCTACGGTTACTACTCTGTGGTGAACCGCGGTAACAGCCCGCGTTAGCATTTGTATAGAAGCCGTTTGCTGCCAAATCCGGTCGTTAACTAGCGATTGGTACTATTTGTAGCCTACAATAATGTGCTACGTTTCCAGATATCATCCAAAAAAGTAAAAAAATATTTGTTACTCATATAATTCACTTATTTCTGCCGCCAAACAATAATTTGAGCATTACCGTGT
>NW_020653713.1:5939988-5963986 GCF_003589595.1 Hyposmocoma kahamanoa
TTCTTAGGTTTTCGCGATTGTTACACATAGGAAATGAAACTATTTTTCCGGATTTAAATCGCGTATATTTGTTTTTTCAAACAAACCGACGTTTCGGGCCCTTTACAGGTCCCATGGTCACGGTTGACTGAGGTGGTACAGTCTTCAACCAGTTATGTCTAATATTGAAGCAAACCACCCTATTTTTTCACTATAGTTACAATAATTATTATTTAAATACCTTATTTTTAATTTTACAAAGAAAACATTCCAATTTACGCTATATTAAGTTTTACAAATTATTTTATCGAATGAATTTTTATTAAGTTCAATTTTCCTAAATCTCTGATATCACTAATTTATCATAGAGTTAACCTCTATGACAGAATAAATAATCTCTGATATCAGTACTTTATCACTGAGTTGACCTCTGTAACAGAGAAGCATCTCTGATGTCACTATTTTATTATAAAGTTGACCTGTGTGGCAATATAATCTCTGATATCAATAGTTAAATTTTTTATTATATTAATCTTTTTAGCAGAATAGCAATCTCTGATGTCACTATGCACTCTGTCTTAAAGTTGACCTCTGTGGCAGAATAGCTATCTCTAATATCATAGAGTTGATTTCTGTAACATAACAACGATCTCTAAGATCACTATTTTGTTAAAGAGTTGATTGAAGTAGCAGAATGACTCTCCGTAATTAAATTAAGTCGCAGAATTTTTAAGTTTGTCATAACGCCAAACGTGCTGAAGTTTTATGTTATGATACGATATTAAATCTTGCTCAGGAATTTTTCACCTATTAAAGCACGTGACAATAAGCTCAAACAAGCAAGAACTTTCTTTTTTGATGTTGGTTGAAAAACTTACACCGTGGTTGTACGAATACAGAGCATTTGTAGAGCAGTTACTGCAAGGTGCAGGAGCTGCATAATGAGTGCGATTCGGAATATTTAGACTGCACCTGCTGCTCGCTGAAGAATTGCTGGTATTTACTATTTCTGAGATACCACATAAAAGTAAGAAAGAAATTGTTATGCAGCGTGGTTACAATTATAGAAATTAAAATAAACAAATAACACGAGTCCTCGATAAAAAAAATTGTTTCAAATTTTATCAATAACCCCTAGAGTATTTTTGTGCTGGTTACGGAAAATACAATAAAAAACCCATCATCTTTAATTTAAGTATAAACCACACAATAAATTCAGGTACCTTTTAAAGCTCTTCGGATATGTGTTAAATATGTTTTTAGTTAGCATTTAAGTTTAAAGATTAAACTAAATTTAGATGTAATATTAAATTATTAAATTGTGCTACTTTTCTTTTTTTATATAATATCAAGTAACGGGACGAACAAGTCATGCGCCTGTTGGTAAGCTACAAGCCTATCCTTAACAGTTTGACTTAGTTCAGCTTAACACTCAGAGCTTTAAGTCGCAAAGATCAGAGTGCACCCACTTCGTCTTCGTATACTAACATCGAATCATGTGCCTGATTCTCAGACCTTTAGTCTAATATCTATTTCGACTTTTGTCGATTAACATGAAAGTCTGAAGAAAAATGTCGATCGACTTCAAAATTTCAATTCTCACACTCTTTAGACAGAAATGTCGAGCGTCCGGAAATGTCTATAAGTTTTTTAGTGAATCATGTTGGCAGCATTGTATTATTAACATTATTGAGAGGTGAATGACATCAAAGCTTAGAGGATGGAAAAAATAAACATAGTCAAAGCCTTAGAGGTTGGAAACAAATCTAAGGTCTAAGCATCAAAGTGACGAAGTTTGTAGTCAAACACAACTGACAGTTTATTTACAACACCTCTTAAAGGATGGAATTCCATAGTCTAAGCAAGACCTAATAATTATCTTCATTCATTGTTCAATTTTAAATAGTAGGTATTCATTTATTTTATTTATTTATTTAACCATTTTTTGTACAGAAAAAAACAAAACATATTTATTAACAAAGAAAGCACAAACAAAACGTACTGCTTATTTCTAACAGAAATTTCTTCCTGCAGACCGAAATACACGAGACTATAATTGCAATAACGGGTTTACGTGCGCTACAAAAAAAATTATGTAATAAAAAATCAAATTCAAAAACATTATATTATTAAAACTATATAAATACTTAGATACATATTTCTTACTACAATACCCATAAAATGGATGGAATAGTCGATAAATAAACTTAACTGTCATTTTGAAAATTGCTAAGAATTTATCATCATGAACAGTAATGAGAAGTGCGTTCTTAAGTCTGACCGCATGAACAGTAAAGGAGTGAGAATAAAAAAACCGGAATCGAAGGATGGAAAAGATAACTGGGACCTAACGAGAGAGCGATAGGGCTTAAGGCTTAGGGAGAAAGGTGAAACGCTCTTTCATAACCGGGAAACATAGGGTTGTGCAGAATATTACAGAGGACGGAGACCGTACGCCAATTCCCGCAGAAACGAATGGGAAGCCACTTGAGTTGACTATCGCAGTCATGTGAAATTCAGTCATATTTACCTTCGTACCACAGATTAACCTTATACACAGATTTTGCACCAGATCAAGCTTATTTCGCAGCTCTTAAGTACTACCAAATGTTACTAACAAAGTTAAATAAAATTCACTTACAATATAAACGACGACATTTGGACTGAATTACAACACCAGAAACCACGAATGAACCTGTTTAAATTTATGTCGATTGCCAAGTCGAATGCGTGTCGAGTGATATTCATTAGTCGACATGTCAACGAAATTGTCGAGTACAAAGTAATAAACAAAAGTCTATAGAGAAGTCGGCTCGACATATTGAATCAGGCCTCAGACTCGACCTTATATCATGGATTACCTAATCGCTGAACCTGCGTCGTCAAGTACTTATCACTTTAAAATGGTTAGCTAACGATCGCGTGAGTGTACCCAATCGGTATTATATCACGAGATCTGGCGCCGGCACCGCGGCTGATCGCAAACACGATTTCAACTAGATACCGAGGTGTCGATGACACCCCATTTGTTTCAGCGGTTTCAAAGTTTGGTTCCGATTATTATAGCTTATAATAAATACACACACCGGCACATTTAACGGAACAAAGTGAGAATATAGAATAGTAACATTTATATTTAAATAAATATTTAATAAACCAACAGCTGACCCGCTATTTCGCAATCCGGCCAGCTCTAATAAAAACAATACTTATGTACCCGATTCTGGAGTGGCACTTTGTAAACCGCAGAGGCAGATGACCAGTGCGATGAGTACAACTTCATAAAGGCGGAGAAGAGGAAGAGGAAGCACACCAGCAGCAACCTGTGTGGCACAGCACCAACAGGACCGAACCATCTGCTGCGTCCTGCTATGCCGACGACACTGCTTTGAATGTCTCTATTACATGAGTCCACGAAGTCTGAGGAGATAGTAGAGTACATCAGAAATAAAGCCGATTTCACCCTAAGGGTCGAGTTTAAAGGTTTAAGGCGGTAGGTCCCGCTACAAAGTGAACTTTAATTCGTTTATCTACACACATATCATAAACCCTCTATGACGTGTTCAAAAACCGCAAATTACGACCAGCGTAAAGATAAACTGTTTTGTTAGAACAAATTTCTAATATGTGAAAATGTTATTATTGCTTCATAATAACATCGAATTCGAAGTTATTATTACATTCAAATTTCGAACATCTCTGAAAATCAAAACAATTTGATTTGACCTCAATTCTAATATCAGTCGAGATGAAATTTTATTCGAAATGAAATGTCAATAGCAAACAATTTTGACAATTTCACACGTTACTTGATATCGAACGATATGATAGTTGAGGCCGATTCTAGTTTGTCTATGAATTAAAAATAAAAACTACAGTTGTATGACATGCGTGAGAAAAGTTTTTATTTGACGCCATTTCGCCAGTCGTAACATGCGGTTCCTGAACACATCACAGAGAGCTTATAATATATGTGTAGATAAAGCAGTGTATGTAACTGTACATAATTACGCATTAAAACACTCCTGTCCACTCCATATTTCAATGCCTTTCATTATGTAACAGTCATATAAAGTACCATTATGGTGAGAGTGCTGAGCGATTATCTGTCGATCTTCATGACGGAGGAGCTTCAGCCGAAAAGTGCCGTATATCGTCGATTCTGAGGTCGGTCACCAGGCACCTTATTGCGCCACATGGCGCCAACAAATGCAATTCGTAAAAATTAGTTTTTTTTTTTTATATTAAGCATGTTAGTCTTTATGGTATGTCTTCTACGGGTCATACGCCTGATTTAAATAAATCAATAACATTTTATTATGAAAACTAACGCGGTTATCACACATTATAATATAAAATGAACCGGACTTACTCGTAGTATTTTAGTCGGAAGCGGTCCGACTAGTTTCAACCATAATCGATGGTCTTCATCAGGAATTGAGTGCAACGTTCGCGACCGCATCACGTCTAACACTGCGCGCTGTGGCTCTCTGCGCACGCACCGATGATGTCCACAGTCGGGAACTCGGGGGGCTGATACGTTGCGTCAGTGCGTCCTGGAACTCTTCTTCACTACTACTGTCCGTAGAATTATTGTCGGGAACAGTCCACCACACAGAGCTCCGCGTCGTTACTACTAACATCTGCAGCTGCACACCGAGCGCCATGAAGACACGGCTTCCAGGTCGGTGGCAAGCTCCAGTCTCTGTCTGTTAAAATTTGGTCGCCTACTTATTTCAGTAGCCTCTCGGATTTTGCGGGGCACAAAATACTTGTCCCGCCCTAAAACCTTAGCTTTGTCAAAACGAATGTAGTGACCAGTACCGGAGCTCAGAAAGTGGTCTGCCACCGCAGATCCATTGACATGATGATCAATGGTTACCAGGCTGAGCATATCAGATCCATGAAGAACCAATATGTTACTATTTCTGTCAACATAGTAGATTACAATGTAGACGCAAAATAGTAATTCACGGCTTAACTACAAATAATGTAGATTGAACCTTTGCAGCCTTAATGGTTTGACGTCTAGCAGATGCCGTGGTTTCGAATAAGGGCTCGCACCTCTGAGTTTTTCGGTGATAGAAAAACATTGTGATGAAACCTACACGTCGAAGAAGGTTCACAACCCTGGAAAAACGTGTGAAGTCGCCAACCTGCATTGTGCCAGGGTGGCGGAATATGGTCTAAAACCGTCACCTGAGAGTAGACCCGTACGCAGCAGTTGGACGAATAAATGGTTGATGGAGATTTTGAAACTACAGCGAACAATTTCCCGCCCAAACTACATCAAATAAAAATTATAGCAAAAGCTAAGTTTATCCTTAGCTCCTGTTTTTTTTTATATATTTTAGTGTAAGCGACAAAATCAATTTAAAAAAATCATAATGTAAGCGACCCCACTTGTTATCCCAACGGACATAGTACATCCCTATTTGGTTGTTTACGATCATCGAGTATATGAAATAGAGACGAAATAAGGGCCATCCATCCCTGGCAACTCATCAGACAAATATATAGTGCCCCTTATATCACATTTGAATATCAACTCCCATTTGCACTGAAATCACAAATCAGAAAGCTGAAATGGTACAGCGCCAACAACGACCTGTGTGTAAGTCTCGTATATTCCAAAAATATTCTGTATTTATTGTAATAAACATAATATCTCTAACTATGGGGAGCTGTTCCATTCGGTGGTGTGGGAAATACAGCAAAATATCTAATTACAAAACAAACGGAACCACATTTCATCGGTTATTAAATGTTAAATATGTAATATTTCAATTTTCATCCATTATAGCAAAGCTGAAGTTAAATTGGTCGATTTGAAGTGAAATTGAAAGTGATTGACGACACCCGTCAATTGTTTCGGATTCGGGCTTGCCAATCGAAGCGCAGTTGTCACCGTAATGATATGGCAGAATAGTTTTCAAATAAATTAAATGACATTTCGTCTCTATTTCTGGTTATATACTCGATGTTTTCTATTAACAAAGTGGCAAAAAACGTGTTGCAACCATTGACTTACAATTATAGGGACGTCGGGTCCGCGCTAAAAAGTGTCCGAACTTATAGGGCGTTAAAATCGTATACCTCTGTATACGAAATTAGAAAGCCATTCATAGAAAGTCATTCACGCTTTAGTCTTCGTTTGTTCGACTGACAGCGAAGCAAGCAAAATTAGACAGTACTGCGATGATATTACAATTTAAATTCAACGTTTTAGCTTTTTCATATTCCTTTACATGTCACTACGTTTAAATAGGTTGACTTGGGACATTTTTTTCGTGGTTTTTGTATTAGACCCGTCGTCCATTTATTTGTAAGTCAATGGTTGCAACTTGTTGCTTAATTTTAATCGCAAGCATTACCATAAACGCCAGAAAGTCTCAAAAATCTTTAGATAGAGATAGCAAAACTATTGTAAGCGCCAAAAAATTCTTAATATCCATTGTTTTTAAAAGAATTTTTTACTGTAATACAATCGGTTACCAAATTCATTATTTTATATTAAAATACAATTTAATATCACATTTATTTACGTAAAAACATTTGAAAAAAAGTATCTCCAGTCTAATTTGTTTGTCGCATACAATAAGTCGCCGGTAATGGCTCGACTTAAGCACGCAAGCCAGCACGCACATTCAAGCAACCAACTGAATACTGAACGAAGTACACGAGGTGTTGCAAAAAAGTCAATGGCTCCCCAGGAAACAAACGTGCGGCCGAAACTCGCCAAGATTTCAAATGAAAATTTGATCATGCTGCAAACGTATAACACTACCCTATTCAGAATTCTAATACATCTCTGCCAATGTTTTATTCTCCTCTCACTGAGGCCAAATAAACTCATTTATTTTTAATTTTTTTTTTTATTATTATTTTATTATTATTTATTGCGCATGAAGACTTGAGTCTTCACGTGCATTCGTACCGTTAGCAGCAGCATAATTTTGTTGCTCGAACCACAGTAAAGAAAGAGTTAGGAATATCATAATGAGACAATAGGAACTCCATACAAACGTAGCGACGCGGATTGTATGTGTGAGTGTCCGCCGCATGCCGTGTACGGACGCACACAATCGCTTAATCTATTTTTTTTACAATATCAAGTGACGGGACGAATAAGTCGTACACCTGATGGTAAATTACACGCCTGTCCATAACAGTTGCAGTGCCACTCAGAGCTTAAAATCGCAAAGACCTGAGGGGTACTGCCACTGCGCTCGTCACCCTGAGACATAAGCTTTATCAACTTATGTCTCAGGGTGACTCATGTGCCTGTAATTTCAACAGCACCCTTACCCTTCAAAACCAGAACACAGTAATGCTCGCATTACTGCTTGGCGGCAGAAATAGGTAAGGTGGTAGTACTTCCATGGAGGAACGCTTTCACAAAAAGCTCTACTGCTACTAAATCTCACGATGCACACGCGTTACAAATAGCACTGGTCATCACACGCGCCTTTCATTACAACGCGAGTCGCCATACTTTTCTTACCACACTATGGTAACAGGGAAGGAGGTTTTAGTCTGTAGGTCACTGAGTATGCACCCCTGTGAAGCATACTATCTGATCCGGATTTACGGCATTTCCTCATTTCCTCCTTCACAAAAAACATATTTCTGATATTGTAATTGATATTATTTTTAACGACCTAAATCGCCTATGTTTTTTTTTTCAAACAATCTAACGTTTCGGTCTCTTTACAGGTTTGTATAATGATTTTATTGGTATAATATCTATGAACTAACTTGCACAAAGTAATTATAGTGAAAAAACTGAACTGAGTATAACGTACCTACCGAGTTATTTACTCAGCCGTTATTATGGGATCTGTAAAAAGCCCGAAACGTTAGTTTGCTTGTAAAACAAATATACGCAATTCACATCTGAAGAAACAGTTTCATTTCCATTGAGTCTAACATGTTTATTTAATTCTGTGTTTTATATATTATATGGATAACTTGTATGGCTTCTCTGCTCGTTTTCCTCCTTCTTTACGTAAAAAAAAAAACCAGAAACAACAACTTTTCTTCCATGACATTTACATTTACTTAAAATTTACCAAAAATAAACTTTTAAGTTTTTGTTGTACTATCTGTCACTTTTTAGACGTATAGATCTGTATTTAAAACTTCAAACGTTAGCGCCCTCCGCGACGACTCCCATCCCCGTCCTGTACAGAATTATTACCGTTTAGAGCAATGTATTTAAATCATTTTATTTTTGTATGAAAGTAAAATATTATGAATTATTAAAAGTCATGGAGCAACAGTTGTTGATTATGATGTTATTAATGTATGTAGTTCTGCGAGGTTACTTGTATTTCAATAATCTCAGTACAGAGTACTAAAGAAACCGACCTCAAAAGTACGTGGAATTACGTCTATTTGCTAAGATTTATTGAAATATCCCCTAGTTCACCACTATACAGAACTTGACCCTGGAGGTAATAATAATCGGTTCTCACTACTCAAAGTATATTGAGAGAAAAACGCCTTGAATTGGAGAAATAGCAAAATCAACCATAAAAATAATTACTCCTTATAAAATTTAGGCGCTATTTATAAAAATAAGTCTTCATGCATCAACATTGCTCCTGCCGTTGAAAGCTTGCTTTCAACCAGTAATATTTGCTTCAGGCAGTGGACAAATTTTATAAAAGGATCTTCTTACAATTTCTGTAGAAGTTTAATTGCTCCTAAACTAAAGTTAGGCGCTATTTATAAAAATGAATCTTCATGCGTGACCAGCCACCCTTAAAGGTGGATGATTTTCTTCAAAATGAAATGGCACCACTATGGAAGTACCTATAGAAGTATGGAAGTAAGTAAGAATCATGATAATCGGTTCACAAATACCGGAGTTATCGCGTAACATACATACAAAAAAAGAAGAAAAAAAAAAAGAACATACAGTCGAATTGAGAACCTCCTTTTTTTTAGTTGGTTAAAAATTACCCTATATAAGACGACATATATGTATAATACACATCACATACGTTGATCTGGTCCAAAAGTATGTAATTAAAGCACTTGTGTTATGGAAATTGGAAACAACGACAGTACCACAAACAACCACACCTGAGACAATATAGAAACGTTAGTTTTCTACATTGACCCGGCTGGGGTTCGAACCCGGGACCTTAGAGATGGCGACACCATGAAACCGGTGTGCAAGCCACTCGATCACGGTGGCCGTCTTTGTCACTTTTAGCGTATAAACACGTCATGTGGCTTTAATATGCTAAGGGTTACGAAATACAATATAATACAATTTATTTGCCCTAATGTCTATTGTTCGTTTTAAAGTGTACTTCCTTTGTAGACGTGTCACTAATTAAATATCATCTCAAAAAGTCAATAGGTAGCTTCCCTTCGTCTTCATATCCTCATCCCACGCTAGGTGGGGTCGGCACAATATGTATTTTTCTTCGACTCTCCCCTATCAGCCGCCATTTCCATACTTACACCTCTCTTACCTTTCTTATCACAAAATCCATCCATCTTATAGTCCTCCATATTCATACCTAACACTTTTCTCGCCACATGACATTCTTATCTCCGCATGACATGTCCATACCACAGTAACCTATTACTCCTTATCTTTTCCGTCACTAGCGCCACTTTCAAACTTCCTCTGATGCGAGTACAGTTAGTAGGAATTAGTATTCCTTGTCTTATCCTGTCTCGCCACTTCACACATCCATCTCAACATTCGCATTTCCGCTACATGCACAGTCCGCTCATCCTCTCTTTTCATCGCTCAACATTGCGAAGTCAGAAAGTAACATTTATTTTAAAGAAAAACAACAGATTCTTTTTCACGGCACGCGAATTACTGAAGCCGAAAATGGGAACAACTGGAGTCTAAAATACGATTCGTCGCTTTCATAACCTGTACCTGGTTTTAATAGAACTTTTATTGAAGAGTAACAAGATGAAACATTCAGCGGGCGGACATTGCGCGAGACGCGGTGACTTGTCCTTTTTAATAACAGATTTAAGGGGCAGGTTTATCTGAGTGAATAAGGGTTCGCGCTATTTGTAGCGAAATACGAAATTAAAAAATTTAAAATGAAATTAAAAAACTAACAAAAATATGATACACAAAGCAGATACCGGATCATATGTATGTCAGGATTGACACTTAATATTTAAATTCAATTCTTTGACACTTGTAATAAGATGTACTCTAATGAAGAGTGCAGACATCTCTATTTACCTTATCTATTCTAAATGTGCAGACATTTCTATTTACCTTATCTATTCGAAACGAACCTGTATCTTGGGAGGCAATGCCTTTCCAATCAGTATTAATATTATAATATTAGTTACCACTCGTATTATTGTTTTGTGTGTTTGTGAGTAAATCTCAAACCTTACCTCTGCCGCCGTTAGTTGAAAGTGCGCTTATGACATTTTTTCCAAAATTATCTTATGTACATGTCGTGATCAGTAAAAAATGGCCGACCTGTCACTAGTTTTATTTTTTCCACGTGGATAAGGTATGAAAGTAATGTTTTTCAGTTTCATTTCGTTAATCGTTATTTTTTCGGTTTAAGTTTTTGTCAAAATCTTAATCGTTTAAGGTATTTAGGTCAAAATTCCAGTAGATTCATCATATTTTATATTTAATAGAAATGGAAGTAAATTAATTTGCTATCCCGCGAACCCAGTGAAGGTTAAATCGCGCAAAATAGCTGCGCTTGTGTTGAATATATTTTTCATGCAGTTAATTATCCCACCCTCCCTCCGCATAAAACTAATAAAATTATCTCAGTACAGAGTACTAAAAAAACCGACCTCAAAACTACGTAGAATTACGTCTATTTGCTAAGGTTTATTGAAATATCCCCTAGTTCGCCACTATACAGGACTTCACACTGGAGATAATAAAAATCGGTTCTCACTACTCAAAGTATATTGAGAGAAAAACGCCTTGAATTGGAGAAATAGCAAAATCAACCATTAAAATAATTGCTCCTAAATTAAAGTTAGGCGCTATTTATAAAAATGAATCTTCATGCGTGAACAGCCATACTTAGAGGTGGATGATTTTCTTCAAAATAAAATGAGACCACTATGGAAGTGCCCCCTTTCCAACAAAAAATGAATTATTGTTTATTGTTTGCTTTATTGTTTACAAAAAATGAATTATTGTTATTATTATTGTTTGCTTTATTCTTCTCGGCTTGTTAGCTGGTTTGAAACGCATTTACGGACCGAAGTCATGTAATTATTATTATTCATTTCATATTTACCTAAAAACAAATCAAAAGCATATATATCGAACGACTTGTTCCTTTAACGTTGGCAATAAATTTCAAATAATTAAAAAGCACTGTACCTTAACATTAAGGCGCTTCGCAACATTTTTCCCGCGCGAATTCATTTTCCTTATGAATATTATAAATTCCCGCCGTGTCCCGCCAAAAATAATGGCGGCGGAACAGTAATTTCGTCAACTTTTACTATTTAGCTCCGAAGCGGAGCAGGCCTCTTAAAAGATAACACTTTTGTATTTTTAGGACATTCCTTTTTTACTAAAGTGGAAATAAATTGCCCACTTTGTTCAAACTTTAATGTTTGTCCTCGACTGTACCGTATTTGTACCTACTTATAAAGAAATATCAGAAATGTTAACTCTTCACATAATATCATATTCTTTTAATTCTTTTACTATTTAGCTTAGTACTTTGTTGTTTTAGAATATCTACCGTTTACTAAAATGGAATTAAATTAGATATCGATTTCGTTTAAACTGTAACGTTTGTCCTCGTCCGTACCGCATTTGTACGAATGATATTAGAATTATGACGCATATATTTTTTTATATGGTTCACAACTTGAAAGATACACAATACATACATATAACAAGCTCATATATACATTACACAGTGCAATTCCTTATATTAGTGAAGACAACATACTAATAACGTTAAATGTAGCTACATATAATCTCAGTCAGTACAGAGTACTAAAAAAACCAACCTCAAAAGTACGTGGAATTACGTCTATTTGCTAAGTTTTATTGAAATATCCCCTAGTTCGCCACTATACAGGACTTGACACTGGAGATAATAAAAATCGGTTCTCACTACTCAAAGTATATTGACGCCTTGAATTGGAGAAATAGCAAAATCAACCATTAAAGTAATTGCTCCTAAATTAAAGTTAGGCGCTATTTATAAAAATGAATCTTCATGCGTGAACAGCCACCCTTCGAGGTGGATGATTTTCTTCAAAATGAAATGGGACCACTATGGAAGTAGCCCCTTTCGAACAAAAAATGAGTCATGAAAATCGGTTCACAAATACTGGAGTTATCGCGTAACATATATACAAAAAAAACATACCGTCGAATTGAGAACGTCCTCCTTTTTTGAAGTCGGTTAAAAATATATAACCTAAGTACAGAGTACTAAAGAAACCGACTTTAAAAGTCATTCATCCCCTAGTTTGCCACCCTTAGAGGTGGAAAATTTTCTTCAAATTTAAATGCGACCACTACCTCACCCTTATTTACTTTCCAGCAAAAATAGAATCAGAAAATAATTTTTTGGAGAATAGCAAAACCCACCATTAAAATAATTGCTCCTTATGTTAAAATTTATTCGCTATTTATAAAAATGAATATTCATTCGTGAACAGCCACCCTTAGAGGTGGATGATTTTTGCTTCAAAATTAAATGGGACCACAATGGAGGTAACCTCTTTCCAACAAAAACAAGGATCATGAAAATCGGTTAACAAATACCGGAGTTATCGCGTAACATACATACGAAAAAAACTTACAGTCGAATTGGGAACCCCTTCCTTTTGTTTGAGGTTGGTTAAAAATAAAAAAGAATTACACATACTTATTTTAGTAGCAGTAGATCTCCTTGTGGAAGAGTTCGTCCGGGGTAGTACTGCCACCTTACCTATTTCTACCGCCAAGTGGTAATGTGGGCATTACAACATTGCGGTTTAGAAGCGTAAGGATACTGATGAAATTAGAGGCACATGGGACTTGTCAACTTATGTCTCAAGGTGACGTATTATTAAATCGCGAAAATGAAAATAACATAAGAGAGAGAAAAGAAAAACACTTTGTGTATACTAATACTCATTATTATCTCTATCAAACGTTCTACACCAGCAGTCTATGGACTAGTTATACTCAAAGATCATACAGCGCCCTGGGCATATTGTACAACAAGCAGCACTCTAAGGGAAGCGCCAACAGCCTCCTGCAAGTTGTCGCAGGAAGGCTGGACAGTGCTGTACTCGGCAAGTTCAACGAGCTGCACGCTACATGTGCGTCTCGGTGACCGAGCCGACAGAATAGTATATTTATTGTTCATTATTATTATTATTATACTACCATAGTTATTAATGGTTTTGTTTACTAACAATCTATGGACCACTTAGTTGTCTGAAGTAATTTTTTTTTTTATTATCGTTCTTCCCGTGGCATCAAGCTCTCTATTCTTTCTCACCGTACTGGTTTTGTATCTAATTTTTTCGCTCTTCATGCAATCCGTCTTTGGAACGTGCTTCCGCTTAACTCATTATTGTAATGTGCAAAAAGATTAAATAAATAAATAAATAAACACTATCATAAGGGGCATAATTTATAAATCTCACCCTAAGGGTTTGTTACTACGCTGTGTTTTTTTATAATACCTAGTGACAGAACGAACAAGTCGTGCGCGAAGTGGTAAGCGACACGCCTATCCATAACAGTTGCAATGCCAGTCAGACCTTTAAATCACAAAGATCTATGGGGCACTGCCACTGCGCCCATCTCAACTCTTGACAAGTCCCACGTGTCTGTAATTTTACAAGGCTAGTTGTGTGCAGAAATAGGTAAGGCAGCAGTTCTTCCCTGGACGAATTCTTTCATGGAACAGGGTAGATAACACGCAATTGGTGAAATGGTGTTGTAGTCTGGCACAAAACAAATATTTCCTCAGCTAGGGTACTCTGCAGCACTACTTACCTCGTTTCCAGGTTAGCTTCCACTTGTGAGTCTCTCCTGGGTTTGAAAAGTCATACCTTTGTGATCTTCTTGCACGTGTGAGACGGTTTCGTAGCGGCGTAATCATAAAGTTCTACATCGCCTGCTTCCACACGTCGGATAGTTTCGTAGCTGCGTAGCCAAGACCGTCTCGTAGCAATGCACTGGATTTTCTAAGTTACTACACATAAAGTTATCTGCGTGTATTGGGTATTTATTTGCCGTAAGCCCGACACCCTTAAAATTGTTTATTAATTACAGTAATATTTCAAGACCTATTCTTAGCACATTAACTTAACCTAGCCATTAAGTTTGTAAGCCTATTAATGCCATTCGAGCTACATTGTTGTTGTCGAAATAAATAATTATATTATTATTAAAATGTTTGTGGTAACTCGATTTTGAGCCACACTTATGTAAATATTTATTTAGGATAAAATGCAAGCCATATTCTTCATACATACATTTATACATAGATTAAACAGTAATAAAATTAATTAAATGCATAGAAATAGAAAAAAGGGGAGATATGGTATGGGGGCGCGATTCGCGTCGACTCGATATGGTCATTTTGACCATATCGAGGTGACACGCCTACAAACATCGCCACAGTGACATGGCGATCGTTATACATACAAGATCTCTCGTAAAACGTGAAAATGCCAAGTTGTAGCGATACACCTTGTAAAAATTGGAGTGAAAACAAAAATTTTAAAACCAGTGAGATAACATTCCACTGGCTACTTGCATTTTTAGTTACTATTTCTATTATTATTCAATGTTTTTTTTTTTGTCTCCATAGAAATTTTTAGATTCAAATATAGTGATGTTCATTTACGAAGACTGATGTTTATCGACAATAATTTTTTACTGTAATGTTTTAATTTTTTGCTATGACTTTTGTAATTAAAGTCCCTAAAATATCGAAGCGAAAAGCAGTCACGTTAAATTGATTTCTTTTATTTTATTATTATTATTACTTAACATTTTATTTCGAGTAACTTTAACACAACTCATATTTCGGACAACCGCTTCAATTTCATGTCAATTTGGATGTTGCTTGAAGAAAAAAATATGTGTTTTAGATGTTCAAGATATTTAAATTCCATTATACTCGTAGATTAAACGTAGAGTATTTTTAGTTTTTAAGTTTTTCCAATGAGTTTCAAATAAAAGAAGGTTTGATTGAAGCTGCAGGAAAATCGAAAAATTTGGTTTCTTATTACTATTTCTGACTTTGTCTCATTTTCCATAGCAATTGCATTTAAAAAATAAATAAAATAAAATCGGCTTTATTTTAAATGTGCATGCAAAATAAATTAGAAATAATTACGGAAAATTACATAAATCCTTCATAAAAAAACAACATAATTTAAGCGGATCGAAGGAATTTTTTCTGAGTGTTCGATCTTTGTATTAATAAATATAACAAACTAGTGGCGTTATTTCACAAAAAAATAATTGAATATAAATTCAATAAAAATTTAAAATACAGTGAATAGCGACATCTCTCGCCAGGACTGGTAACTGTAAAGATATCTAACTGGGTGATAAAACTTTCATAGACATCTCATAGATGGCGCTACGACTAAAAAGTCGTTGAAAAAACCAAATACAAAGATACGACACATGCACATAGAAAAATTCGTGAGTTCCGCTGGTTCGTTCCGTGGCTTAGTTGGTATAGCGTCTGGCACGGTAAGCTAGAAGACGTCGGTTCGAATCCGGCCGGATCGAAGGAATTTTTTGTGCGTGTTCGATCTTTGTATTAATAAATATAATAAACTATTGGAGTGATTTCACAAAAAATGATTGAATATCAATTTAAAAAAATGTTTAAACCATCAACGATTTTAATAAATTAATTAAATTCGTTGATGGTTCGAGTTTACTCTTGACATTGACAGCTTCAGCCACCCGTGGTAATGTATAATGGAAAATTGACACTGGCGACGATCACCATATTTTTTATATTATTCTTATAAAACTGACAATAGTCCAAGCCTAGTGGCCGCTATTAAGAAAATAATAATAATTTATATTAATTTAATAATACACCAGTACCAGTGTAGATATAGTATGAAAAATGGAATATTTTTTTTATATTAAAAACAGCCACAAGGTTTCCAACTATCGATTAGGTCGGACCACATCCCTTGTTGAGTAGCGTCAGTTTGAGGTTAATAAGGTTAACAATTCACGGAGCGGTTTCCATCCGCGCCCGCCGGTGCTGCTAGACAGCGGTTTTGTTTCAATACTCACGACCCTACAAGTTTGTGCGGGCACGTAGCTGCCGCGGTTGCCGGCACGAAACCGTTGCGAATGCGGAACGGACCGCGAAGTTAGTGAGAGTTAATTGCAAGTCGCGTGGTTAATAGAGAACTTACCCTGCGTGCGCCTGAACCGACCGCCAAAGTGTGCGGGCGACGACGGCCGCCAAGCGCGCATGTCATCGCGTCCTGCGCGGTTCTACTAGTAACCCGCCGCGGCAACCGCGAACAACCGTCACCACTACAGGCGTAAAACGCGCCGTGAAATGTGCTACTAATTTTACATACTTAACTGTTACATTCTACAGACGCCGCGATCCCGCGGCAGACACGGGTGAAAACCGCTCTGTGAGTTCTTAGTGTAACGAAAAATGAGTTTCAGCGCCATCTAACGTGTAATAGTTAGCCATTATATACTAGTAGTATTTTTACTAAAACGCCACCTGTTGCTGAATGGCTGAACCAGGATGAAAAAAATACTGAAATATTGTAATATAACTCTTATCCGAGTGACTGTAAGTTTAATTTTGTTAAATTTTAAAATTGTTTTACGTCGTTTTCACGTTTTAAGCCCTACTCAATCAAAATCTTTAAGTTATGGTAGTAAACACAAGTGCACACAAGTTAAAAAGTGGCGACATCGGCACCCGATCTTACATAGTCATTACATATCTCCCCTTTTTTTCTATATCTATGATTAAATGTTACCACAATTAAAAGTTGCAACGTGCAACATTATTCATACACTCATTGACTATATCCAATTCAAAATAATACTGGCCACCATCGTGTCGAATTCGTTGTTTATTTTCAAAATTAGTCACACTCTTTTGTTTCTTACGTTTTCCGTAGTCGGCGGAAGATAAAAGCAAAACGGAGGAATGGCTTTTTTTTAATAGACTAACAAATAATATAATAAGTGTATTTCCTATTTTTGCATGACCTACCTACATTTCAAATTGAAAAGAAAGTATCTATATATATAACTATGATCGTTGTTTATTTCATACAGAGGTAGATTAGTTTTCAGCCGCGCCTCGTACATATAACGAAACAGGCAGAATATAATTACCAAAACGTCAAGGACATAGTAGGTACATATAGAAATTATAATAATACATCGCTCTGAAAACCCGGAAGTCGTAACCTTAGTTCTTAGGTTTTCGCGATTGTTACACATAGGAAATGAAACTATTTTTCCGGATTTAAATCGCGTATAATTTGTTGACCACCGTTGACCATGACCATGGAACCTGTAAAGAGCCCGAACGTTAGTTTGTTTGAAAAAACAAATATACGCGATTTAAATCCAGAAAAATAGTTTCATTTCCTATTGTAACTTTAGTGTTTTTTTTTTCTAGGATACATTCAGAGCTTTAAATCACAAAGGCTTTATTTGTCCTTGTCTTTGGCTATATTTTTTATGTGTAACTAGCAAGTATAAATATAGCTATTTTGTTTCGAATTTTGCAATTTACTTCTAATCATTCCGGGATTTTAGAGAGAGGTATTATCCGTTCCATATATTATAATATCAAGTGACGGAAAGAACAAGTCGTACATCCGATGGTATGAGTACGTAGAGATCTGGGGAATGGGCCGCGAACGCTGCACGCGCACTGCACATTTTTTTGCACAATTTTTTTTATTTTTTATTTATTTATTTGTATTCAGGTTACAAAGACCCATAAATACATACCTTATAGACTATCATAAATAATAAAACAAAAAAAACACTCCTATAATACAGACCTTAAGGAAAAACATACAAACAATATAATAAAACACTATTTCTTACTAATCCACACGAATTGCACTTCTTGGAGACGTGTGGCGCAATCTGGTGTCAGGTAATCGGCCGCGGAATCGCCGATACAGTCATGACACCCTTCGGCCAAAACTCGTCCTTCATGATGGTCGATAGATGTTCGATCGGCACTCTCACCACAAACGAATTGAAATTCACGTTGTGACAGGACTCCAACCGCTCGACCCTCAAGGTGTATTTGGCTTTATATCTGATGCATTTGTCTGAGTATTGCGGTCGTGTCAGGTACAGCAGCGTCGTCGGTATGGCCGGACGCAGCAGGAAGTTCGGTCCTGTCGGTGCTGTGCCACACTGGTTACAGCTGGCTATTAAACACATGATAATGATCGAAATAGATAACAAACGTGAGCAGCTCGCGAGCCTTTCGTAAATTTCATTTGCAGCCCTAAACTACGCGCCTGTCCATAATACACAGATATAGAGTTATATTACAGAATATGTCAATTGGAGTAAAGATATTAACAACTACTTCATCATAGTCAGCTCGTTTTAAACTCCGCTACTGGGTACTCTTCTAAAGAGTTATACTGTGCAAGTCCGCCATATGATACGTAATAAACTAATAAATAACCGAGAATTTCAGTAGTACATTGTGTAAGAAATTACAAATGAGAGTTTGTTTAGAAGACTTCAATGACTCAAGATTTATAATTTTCACCGCCCGTGCTACATAAATTTGCGACAAAATAGATACAATGATAATTTATTTCCCGTATGAATAAATATCGTTTCACAACACAACATTTACGGATTTTGAAAATGACGGGTTTTTGTTCTTTTTTTAAACAGATTGCCAGCTATGGTTCCATACATAATACAACTCGAACTAAAGTGTTATAAACTATAATAGTTCTAAATAAATTTAGTAACATATAGTCAAATTGCAAATGTTTAGTTTTATTTATACTTCAAGTTTTTGCAAAATATACGTTCAGATTTAACGAGCGTAAAAACTTGACGTAAAAAATCCATACATAGGGCGATAATGTAATGAAAAAATCCGTTAGCATGATTCAGGACCTTACGATCGACTTTGCCTGCATGTCATAACACAGATTACGAGCAAGTGTGATGAAAAATCGAACGAAAAAGCATAAGAACGATTCTAGGTGTCACAAATTTCTAATAACCTAATGCACCAAATACACATAACAGATTCTCTGTAGTCGTTATATATTTAATAGGCTAATAGAGACGTCCCTAAACGGTATCATGTGTAGGTGGATGCAGGGTTTGATGGCATACCGAAGTTATCTTGAATAGACCTTCTGGGAAATCAGACTCAATATTAGCGAACAATTAAATTTAGCCCTTATTATTTTATACAGAAATGTTAGATCACGAATGTCTTGCTTCAAGTTTCAACGCTAGGTAATCAGGTGACGCGTGATGATATATATTCTTTATTTCACCGAACAAATACAACAGAAACATTAATTTAACAGAAGGTGAGCAAAGATCTACTTAACTCTAAAAGTGACCTCTTCAGCCAACCTAGAGCAGTGAGAGCTAAGGTTATAATCGGGCAAAAGCGTGCAAGAGAGAATAAGAGAAATATAATAAAATACATTAATAAAAAAAATTACTGATACTTACATAAGTATTAACCATAATAAAATAGCATCAATATTAGCAACAGCAGAGCTCTTTGTAAAAGAGTTCGTCCAAGGCAGTACTTACCTTACCTTACCTTACCTTTCAGACGTGACACATTTTAAACCCCTCAAGGGTTTTAGTGTCTTAACTACATGTTACTTAAGTTGTAAATTAAATGAAGAAAAAATAAATAAATAAATAAATTTCTACCGCTTCGCAGTAATGTGCGCATTAATACGTTCTTGTTTTGAAGAAAAAGGGTGCTGACGAAATTACAGGCACGTGAGACTTGTCAACTTATGTCTCAGGGTGACAGGTGCAGAGTCAGTGCCCCTCAGATCTTTGCAATTTTAATCCCTCAGATGTATTAATTTTAATTAATTCTAATTTTCATTTTATTAATAATAAATTTAACTGAAAAAATTTATATTGATAAAATAAAATAATTTACAAAATATAATGTAGCGTAAATTGGAATGTTTCTTTGTAAAATTAAAAACAAGGTTATTTAGGTAGGTTATTTACTTAATAACTTTTATAACTATAGTGAAAAAATAGGGTGGTTTGCATTAATATTAGACATAACTGGTTGATGACTGTACCATTTCTGTCAACCGTGACCATCGGATAAGGGGCTCGAAACATTGGTTCGTTTGAAAAAACAAATATACGCGATTTAAATCAAGAAAAATAGCTTCATTTCCTATGTATAATAATCGCGAAAACCTAAGAACTCGATAAAAATATTAAAGATTACAAAGAGAGTTCAGCACACCTTCTGGCGCTATCAACCTTTTCTTGAAAGAAGCGATCAACGGGTTAGACTGAATATGGCAACGGAGTCTGTTCCACAACATTTTTGTGATAAAGTGTTTTAAGTTAATATAGCAGTTTACTTTGGTATAAGCACTTAAATTAAATATGAGACACTCGAGAGTATTATGTAGACGATAAGAAAGGTAGGTATATAATGGAAGAAGCGACGTACGTCTAACGAGGTAGTCATCTGCGAACCGATTTACGGGACGAGCAACAAGCGCCAGCGGGTGACTGGCGCCAGCTACTCGAACTACTTCACGATTGTTTCTTTGGTCCCACAGCAAACGGCCGTGATTGGCGATCGTTACGCCAGGAGGAAAATAAATAATCGGACCATAAACTAAGAACACAAAGAACAATGACGAACTCCCGTATATTCTGAGAAGTTTGGAATTAAAAATGTTCCAGTTTGAAGTTTGGGGGTTATATTTTACATAACTGCATAAAATATATTCACTATATTACTAAATAAAAATAAACTAAAGAAACATTAAACAGACTCAATAGAAGCTGAATAGTGCCGTGGTTTTGTGACGTGACAAAAGTTCAGAGGAAAATATTTTATAAGGTATAGTCAAAAGGCATGAAGTTAAGCCATAACAAAACAAACCTGAGTGAATATACCATGCCCTGGTATTTTTTACCTCCTCTAGCCTGGTACCTAGTTCAGGCACAACTTATTTTTTTGTGAAACATGCCATCTATCCCTGATATCGGGAACTTTTTTGTCAGTTTTACCACTTTCTTGCGTGGCATATTTGAAGAAGGAATTATCTACTAAATTTTTTGTAAGAAAATAGTTAATCTCATATTGCAAATGAGTTCAATTAGTACATTTGATATTACGTGAACTAACTAATTGTGGACTAATAAGTAGTTTCATTTAAATATGATTTTATTTCTAGACTTAGACAGACCTAATTTGTATAATTTGAAAAATCTAATGAATGTATTTTATTCAAATTTGTAATTACTCGTATAACGTTTGAAGACGCTAAAGAATTCTTATGACAATAATTTCGCCATTGTTCTTTATGGAGCGAACATGGAAACAACCGAGGGAAAAGGACGACGTCGGCGTACATATCTGACATATACCCTAATATGTCACATATGTACGCCAAGGGCCGAACATTTTGACGACCTCTCTGGTCAAACGGTCTGCATTCTAGACGCTATAATAATAAGTCGTTTATTTATTATTAAAGTTTGAATGAGAACCCATAGTGAAATATTCTTTAAACGTGGTTTGAATACTTTAAATATAAAATACACAAATAAACATATCTTTCAGGGTTTCTCAAAAGAACCCCTAAAAAGAAGTACGTTAGGGTACAAAGTATTTTGAAAAAGTGTTTGTATGAAACTTTGTTTGGATACTTTAAACACAAAATAAATAAATTTTGTAGTGTTTTAGGAGATTTCAAAACAACCCCAAAAAAGGAGTTAGGGCATCGAAGTGTTAGGAAATGAAACTATTTTTCCGGATTTAAATCGCGTGTATTTGTTTTTTCAAACAAACCAACGTTTCGGGCCCCTTTACAGGTCCTATAGTCACGGTCGACTTACGGTTTGGTTTGTTTCAAAAAACAAATATACGCGATTTAAATCCGGAAAAATAGTTTCATTTCCTATGTGTAACAATCGCGAAAACGTAAGAACTCGATATATATCGAAGTATTTTTAGAGAAAACATTTTCTATACTGCCCTCAGAACGAAAAAAGGCAAAACTGCTGTATAAAGTACGCATAATTGTGCCTTTTTTTGTTACAAGGGCAAACTTGAATTTTCACAACACGTGCGAGTAAAGGCGCGAGTAAAGATACGCGATGCAAGGTACATAAATAGATTTCGTATAAGCGATTAAATTTAAATTGTACATAACTTTCATGTAATATACGTATTTAATAAAGATGCAGTGGTTACGCTACAATGTTACCATATTGATTCTGCGAATTCTGCGTCATTTAGTACATAATGCTTTTGAATACACAACAATACGTTACAAGTTCTTGGTTTCAGTTATAGGTACCATTTGCTTATTTATGTTAAGAATTATCCTCCTATAAGGGACTATTGTGAAGTTTTCCTTCGTCAAACTCGACAAAACTGCGCTAGTTATCGCAATTAACGACGGGTCTTTGATAACGCCGACCTAGTTCCGCACCCGACTTTAATCGCTTTCAATCCAAAACTTGTCACCTAAGACTGAAGTGTCGGTTTATTCCCATCTATCTTTTTGACTTAACCAAAGTTTTTTATATTCACGCTAACGCTCGTGTTTGAATTTATCTTATTATTTCCACATGTATAGTCAGCTACTACCATGATGCGATTTGCTGTAACCCGTGTAGAAGTTGCTAAATCGACTTCGCACTCAGATAAGTTGCTACAGAGACAATGTTTGTAAATGAGTGTACAGGGATGCTAATATAACCCAATGCGACAGCGATGCTCCAACACAGTCAATGCAGCATTGGCTATTTACACACAAGAAACATCTCAACACGGCAACAATCGAGTCTATAATTACAAATAGAGAAGAAATGTCATTTAATTTGTTGGAAAACTATTCTGCCAATTCATTACTGCGCTCCGATTGGGCAGCCCGAATTCGAAATAATTAACGGGTGTCGTCAATTGTTTCACTTCAAATCGACCTGTTTCACTTGAGCTTTGCTATACATAGTACATAAGACCCATTTATCTGATGAGTTGCCAAGGATGGATGGCTCTTATTTCGTCTCTATTTCTGGTTATATCCTCGATGGCGGCAAAAGATATAGCAATTAAGGTGGCAAGATACTGCTTAAAGTCTATACTCATTGTTCTAAAATAAAAGAAGTATTAGTGAAATATTTTTTGTGAATAATTCCCCCACTTTTTTATTATGATTATTAATGCAAAGATCGAACACATGAACAATTTTTCGACCTTATGGGACTTGAACCCACGACCATACTGCACCGTAGTATTGCTCTTACCAACTGAGCTACGGGTCAAGTTGTCAAGTTGTGCGCCGCTAGTGACACGTAGTGAGAGATTTTAGAACCTTCTTCATCTTCAGCTGCTTCAGATTGAATTAGATCATCACTTATTTAATTAAAAATAAAATCTAATATTCATTAATTATTCATACAGATAATTTTTAACCATAAACATTGACTTACAAATAAATGGACGACGGGTCTAATACAAAAACCACGAAAAAAATGTCCCAAGTCAACCTATTCGAAATTTAATTTGTAATGTCATCGCAGTGTCGCGCTGTCAGTAGAACAAATGAAGACTAAAGCGGAGTGTCGCGCTCTGTATACGAGTTTAGCGCCTTAAAAGTGCGGACACTTTTTAGCGCGGACCCGACGTCCATATAATTGTAAGTCAATGACCATAAACGACTTTATACTTTTCACAACATCTTTTACTATATTGATAATAATGACATAATATAATTATTAATACAAAGATCGAACACTCAGAAAAAACACTCAGAA
>NW_020653713.1:5988986-6043651 GCF_003589595.1 Hyposmocoma kahamanoa
AAACTCTTACCTATTTATACTCTGCAACGGAAACCTGATTCTAGATACGGTGTTCTAAGTTGTTTTAATACTCAAAGCACAGGGAATTCCTTAGTCTGAGATACGATAATTGGCATGATTGTTGTTGATAAGGCTTAATTTATATTGCCGCGGAAAGAAATTGTACAGAGCATAATGAATCTTATGTAAATTCTGCCGTCCACTAATTAAAACGCGGCTAAATGAATATTTTTTTGAGATATCATAAAACACCATAACCCAGTTTTAGAATATTGAAATTGTTTAATGATATTTCAGCTATGCGTCGTTAGGGTAAGTTCCGATAAGTCAAATACGTTAACTAATTTTAACTGATTTTAAAACAGAATTTTGTGCTCTATCTTTTGCTATTTAAGACGGATATTTGACCATTTCTCACTTAGCCGCGTTTTAGTTAGTGGACGACAGAATTGAGTAACATACAAGGTAGATACTATATAGTAGCTGCAGGAATTCCCGAAACTGCGCGAGTCTTAGGGAGTCACCACACTCTATTAACGCAGAATCGTATTAAGTCGGTCAGAAAAGCTTTATGCCAATGAACGAGCGAAAAAGACGTACATTCGTATGAATGTACGTCGACATCCGACGGAACAATTATAATGTCTAATAAGTAATACTCGACCAAATCAAAAAAATCGAATCTCGAATATTACTTACTTGACAGTAATTATTACGGACGGGTGGATCGGACGGTCATTTGCGCAGTAAGCAGGCATTACGAATTTTTTTTAGGCTTAATGCGCCAAGTGTGGTTAAACACGATCGCATCAAGATGATTCCGTGTTAATAAGTTTGATAGTCATCAAGTTTGATAGTCATGAAGCTTATTAACAGGAGTCCCCTTATCTGGGAGACGCACTACCTGTGATTTATGTTCATTATGCCATGTACATTTTCGTTCCTCGACAGTCGAAATTGAGCCTTATGGTTAGAATACGCAACGTTGTTCAACACGTAAGCTACGACTCAAGATCGCGGTTAAACAAGTCTTAATCAATCAAGTGCAGGGTTCTGGTAACGTGAGATGGTATCTAAGATGTCAATGAGTATAATCTATTAATACCGAAAAGCTTGATACATCTCGAGATTTGGTGACATCTCAACCGATAAGCGCTTAAAACCGGTATTAGGGTTCACTCGCAGAACTTTTGCTTCGTAATATGTCTGCCGGGCGCGAAAAAAATAAAATAACCAGTTTTTAGGTTTTCGCCATTGTTCCAATATGAAACGAAATTTTTTTTAGTGATGACCGACTCAATTTTTGTAAGGATCATTTCACAGTTTAGGACGAAAAAGAAGGTTCTGCCACGCAAGCCTTTTAAGTTCCCAGTGACCTTTGCAATTGGATCTCGGATTTCTTGAGTGAACGTTCCATTCGAGTGGTCTTAGAAGGCTACTTTTCCGAACACCGGACGATAGACGACGAGTTCCTTAAGGTTTCGTACTGTCTGTAACACTCTTTCTGCTGCATATCAATGATATGTTAGTTCCAGGTACCTATGCGTATACTGATGACAGCACAGTTGTAGATAGGTACTTGACCAATGCAAGGGTCAGTGGAGAGGAAATCTAATCTTGTCGAGAGTCTGTGGTTAGCCGTTTGTATTTAACACTCAAGGCAGTCTCCGATTTGGGCGATGTCAATATTGTCAAATTTAATGCTACCAAAACGCAGGCGTGTCTATTCTCCACAAAACGGAGTCCCTTTGAGCTGACTCCGACTTTTCGTGATATATCCTTAACGATAGTCGACCGGCTCCAGCTACTTGGAATGGACCTATCATCCAATCTGAGCTTCGGCAGATACATTGAATCCATAGCCAAAAATGCAGCAAGGAAACTTGGCATCCTTTCCAGGGTGAAGCGTTACTTCACACCGGGACAGTTGCTTCAGCTGTATCAAGCACAAGTCCGGTCCTGTATGGAGTAATACTGCCACCTTTGGGATGGCTCTGTTACACATCAACTGGCCAGCTTGGATTCAATTGACAAGCGTGCCAAGAGGCATAATAGGTGACTCGGAATTTGTAGAGGCGAAGCTGAATGCCGCCATGAAGCTGCCTGCTTATCGGTATTTTACCGGATATATCACGGAGAGTGCGATGGAATTACACGATTTAATTCCGCCTTCCCTTTTCCATCTTTGGGGGACTAGGCGTAGGATTCCACCCCTATGTTGTGGATATTTCAAAGATTCGCATGAAGCGTTACGCTTCCTCATTTATATGGCGAACGACCATGGAGTGGAATTCTGTACCTGCAGACTTGTTCCCTGAACGTTATAACGCACTCACTCAAAACCCTGTGTCGCGGGTGCCATGGACAACCACAAACTACACCCAAACTCACGAGAGAAATAAATGTAGGCCATACAAATATTTCTCCCGTCCCGGGAATCGAACCTGGGACCTCTGCGATACATAATTTGGAACTTTTCAAGGCGAGAGTGAATAGGCATTAATTAGGTGTGCATGCTCCATCGTTGACCTCATCGTCACTTTTCATCAGGTGAGATGGAGGTCAAATGCACACTTACATTTCAATAAAAAAGAAAAAAGGAAAAAAATTGGGACAGCAGAAGTTGGTAATATTTAATCAAATGTTATTCATTTAATATGGTTTTTTTTGTTAAATTTGACCTACTTCTGCTGTCTTATTTTTTGTCCCATACAATAAAATGGACCCTTTATGAAACTGAGTTGATCAGCAGTAAAAAAATTGATCTATTTATGTACATTTATGGACAACAAAAAAAACTCAAGTCAAGCGTGTTGTTCAAAAAATTGACTATGCCAAAATTGTTTTCACAAAAAAAGACTTAATGGTTCCTAAGACAGTTTCCTTTAATCTTCTATGGTTTCGGATTTCCCCATACTGTCGCATTAAAAAAAACACTTACATACGTATACGTTTATGTGTAATATATTTATACGATTTTCTCATGTCGTATGTTAATTTGGTGAAATTATAGGCACATGGAATTTGTCATCTTATGTCTCAGGGTGACGGTCGCAGCGACAGTGCCCTTTTGGGGTGGTTTCACAGCTGTGCGTACGGTCCATACGGACATGCGTATAATCTGACGTGCTCTTAATCGAGTATTAAATGTAGTGCGTTTTTCACGGAAAACAGTCGCCTACAATAAACGCACTGGTGCCTCGTGCGGGTCTCACGCGGAGCGTGTTCCGTGCGGAACAATACGCGTCACACTAAAACGATGCTGTAATGCCACTCGTGCAACACCGCTCCAGTGCTCCGCGCGGACGGTCCGCAAATAAATACGCACTGCTCTGAAGCCAGCCTAAGATCTTTGCTATTTAAAGTGACTTGTTCGTTCCATCACTTGGTAGTATAAAGAAACATGATTGCATATATTTGTTTTTTCAATCAGTCGTGACTTGATTTTTTGAAAGAATAAATATACACGATTTAGATCCAAAAAATATTTTCGTTTCATAATAAGATACAACAAAATAACCTTTTCGTCTACTACAGTTTTTTTAATCTTATTGCTTAGTAACTATAGTACTCGCCTCGTCAGTGCAAACCATAGACTCCGTAGGTTCACCTGGAATATTCAAACCAATTTATTGAAATTGGTTCTGCTGTGCCTATTACCATGGACTCATAACTCAAGTGGGCTGCTAATCTCCATCAGATTGTAATTCTGAAAAAGGTTAAATTCCGTGTTAGATGGCGCTGATCAATAGCTAGGAAATAGTTTACATATTATTATGTAATATTGGCCTTGTATATCAATTATTTTCTTTTTAATATGAAATATAAGTAGTCAGTTTTTTCTTTGTAATATTATTCAAATATTGACCTAAAATGATTTTCTACACTTTGACAAATATGCATGTCAATAGATGGTGTGTTAATTAGTGCTTGCCAGTAAGGGTAGATAGTGCTAATCCTAAACAATTTAAAAGAATAGCCGGCAGTCACCATAAAAATCTGTGCAATAAGCACCATCTAGTTTACTTGTTTGTTATCACTACAAATTGGAATAGCTTCTATATCTGTATTTGTCAATCGTCAATGTAAAACAAATTAGTTACAAAACTAGTTATTCGATTCTCGTCAAGACTTCCGAATGAATGAATAAATGAACGAATAAAATATTCTTTATTGTACATAAAATTACAGTTAAAAACAATACAATAGCTTAAGTAGTAGTAAATTAATGTACAACAGGCGGCGTTATTGCTGTGTTACAATTTCTTCTAGGCAACCTTAGAATAGACATTTCGGTTATGCAAAAGCGGATAAACCAAAGAATATCATCATAAGTATACTACATAGTAAATAAGAATAATGTACATACAACTAATAATAATATTAATACTTTCGAAACAATACATAAATAAGAATATTAAATGCTTGTATACTTTTAAAGAAAGAGCCAATGGGTACTAAATACCCGACTATGCTGTCTTGTGCCGCAATTAGCAGAGCTCTTGAGTCGTTGGTCAATGCTACTACTCCATTACACTTGTAGCTCCCACAGTGCTTACCAGAGGGGCACCGAGGGCGTCCAAAAGTGCTTTAATAATGAATTTTTTAAATGCCACTCGATCCGATGAAATGTATCTCGTGTTGAATAAAACTAAATCGTTCTAATCGTTTACGAAAAACCTTGATTAACAATTTATACAATCTCAAATGGTTTTGCTTGATTCCGCACAACAATGAAAGCGTTAAATCAATAACTTTGAAAAAAATGTATAGTAAAATATGAAGAGGATATATGTACATAGGGCACACTATAAGTTTCCGGAACTGGCCACTTACATAAACAATATTTAAAAAGTAATTACAACATTTGAAAATGGACCTCTTTGGCTGTAGAATACAGTTTGTTACATCTGACTATCACTTGTGTTTACATTGTGGCGTCATTTTAGAAATTGGTTGTCTACATCGCCATGGATTTAACTCGTGAAAATTTTCGTAGTATGATTTTCTACGACATTAAGTGTAATTTAACAGCTGAGCGGAGCTTCCATAGGCTTCAAACTGCTTTTGGTGATGAAGCACCATACAAGACGACTATTTACAGCTGGTTTACAGAATTCAAACGCGGTCGTATGAATCTCAGTGACGAATTTTGTGATGGTCGCCCGTCCACTGCTGTGAACAACAAAAACATCGATGCTGTCCGCTGTATGATCAAAACAGACAGGCATGTGCCATACCACGAGATTTAGGCATCATTAGGCATAGGCACACACAATCAAATACAATCAAAACTACACAAACATTTGGGTGTGAAAAGGCTGTATTCTCGGTGGATCCCACACAAATTGACTGAGGCTCAAAAAACGGATAGCGTCACTTGGAGCAATGCCATGCTTACTAGATTCAACGAAGGGCCGTCAAATTTGGTGTGGAATATAGTAACAGGTGACGAAACAAGGATTTATAGTTACGATCCCAAAACAAAACAGCAATCGAACCAAAGTGGCGCGCGTGCAAAGTGCCTCTAAACGGATGGTTGTTTCTTTTTTTAATCAAAACTGGACACGTGGCTACTGTTGCTTTGGAGAACCGTTGTACCGTAAATAGTGCAATCACAGTTTGCTGGAAGTTATTGACAAACTCCGTAAAAATAACCATAAATATCACCTTTCACCACGATAATGCTAGTTTTCACACGGCCAGACAGACAAATGAATTTTAGAAGGTGAACAACGTTGTGATGGTGTGACCTCCTTGCATCGTCATCCACCTTTTTATCGCCTTTCTCCGGTTCCTGGCCACTCGTATTTAAATTTAAATTTTGAATTGTTCCATTCTTTTGCCACACATTCTGATTTTGTTTCGTTCCATCGTCACTACCTGCTCGATCGCGACAGCAGACGGAGCTGTTTAAATTCAATCGCGTCTAATTTTGATTCTTTTACTAAGTTATAATCATTATAATATAATCTAAATCATATATCAACCTTAATAAGTGTATAACAGTCTACAGCCTTATCATGTACCCTATGAATACGTATCTGTAATTCGGTATAACTCGACCCTTTTTAGGGGTAATTGTCTACTTAAATAACTCTTTATATCCTTCCAGTTAGAAAGTGTTTTGTAGTAATGTACCTGTTTTTCTATATATACCTTTTTATTGTTACAGCCTTACGCCTTACTCCTTACTTCTTTGTTACATTTCTTCTTAACCCGACTTTTAATAAATTTGGGGACCGGAAGTTTTCTGTTTTACTGCCGTGAACCTGGTCACGGCTTCTTAGGGTTACAACCCCTTCAACGTCGACCTTATTAGCCATCCCGTACAGTCCCGACCTGGCACCTTGTGACTTTTATTTATTTCCAAAAATTAAGAACCAGTTACGCGGTCAACTATTTTCATCACCTGAAGAGACTGTCGAAGAGTATGAAAAATATGTTTCAGAGATTGCCACGGAGGAGTGGCATAAATGTTTTCAAAATTGGTTCTTTCGTATGAAAAAGTGCATCAATGCTAACGGAGAATATTTTGATAAACAATAAATTCATTTCTAACCATTTATAGTATTTTTTTCTTATTCATTCCGAAACACGATTCCTAAATAATTTTCACGAGAGAAAACAAACAGAAACTTACCTCGAAATTTTACTAGAAACCCGCTGTATTCAATAAGTACTTTACATATACAGTCAAGAGCACATCAAGCTTAACACTTTGGACTTTGGACCGTTCTTATTGCAAGCGGCATAGAGTTAAATGTAAGCCTTTACGACAGCAAGCTTGACAAAGCTTGACGTGCTCTTGACACTGTACCAATGGGTTTTTTTTATATCAACTGAACTAAATACAACACGTTATACGATATATAGTTTTCAAATTAATTTAATTACATTTGCAAAAAAAAAATTTAAAAAATTCTGAAATAAAGCCAGCGTCTCTGCCGTTTATTTATTATTAGTACGGGAAAAATATGATTTCGAGCTGAGGTAGTATCGACCCTTAGAGCATGTTCACATGACGAGCGTTCAACGCGCGTTTCGCTGACGCAAGCTTACAACTAACCGAATTTTGTACGTAAATCGTTGTAGGTGTTCACATACGAGCGGCCAACGCACGCTTTACGCCGCCGCGCTAACGCCGGGCACTTGTTACTTAGATAGATTTGCCGTACTGCCGTTCACATGAGCGCGCGTTTTCGACGCGGTGAGATGTGTTTTGCATACCTTAATGTAATTCTAAGTTTTTCTTCTGGTTAAATGCAATATCGCACAGCGTTATCATCTGCCATGAGTCCATCATTTATGAGAACTAGTAAAGCATCAAATGACAACATCCTGAAGTAATTAAAAAATTTGGGTTCATATAGTCTGAGTTTCGGATACAAAGTTATGAAGTGACTTTCACTGAATCTGGAAAATAAAATAGGATGGACCTAATATTTCCGTCTCCTGTTGCATTGCTGTCTCCGCCTTCGATATAAAATCCAAATACACAGCTGTTTCCACGTCTATCTTCGACTAATGCCGAACTTGCACTGAAACAGTGTCAACGCGCGCTCAGCGCCCGAAAATCGCCCACCATGTGTACACTATTCAAAAATCTAACGCGCGTTGAACGCTCGTCGTGTGAACATGCTCTAACAGTAACGCTGTCAAGGCCGTGAACGATCAAGTACTAGATATCAATCAGAAAAAAGCATCAGTTATTTTATAATGTGATACTCGTCTATAGATTTAATATATATTTTTTTTATATAAAAAACCGAGGAGGGTAGTCGCCAAGTAAACTACAAAATTTTTAGCTCTGCATATTTTTTATTTAAAAAATTAGTTAACTTGAATTTATATAATTAATTTATATGCTACATACTAAAGCATAAGTAGTACTACTCGCCAACAGTGTTACCTTTCCTTTGTCACTCTCCTACATTACAAAAACAACACCACAAAATGGACCAGTCAGAGATGCAATTTAACTTGGACAAAATGGCCAAAATGTTTGAAGAGAAGATGGCAGAGTTCCAAGCAGAGTTAAACCAGGCATCAACCACACGTAAGAACCCTAATAGCATTGCAGCACTTAACATAGAGTTCTTAAACTTCAAAACTTTTGTGTACAACGGCCTCACAGTGCTGCGTGCTGAGATGGAGGCTCTTCATAACAGGGTTGACAGAGTGGAGATGAGATTCCGGCGTAAGATGTTGCTAGTGCATGGCATTCCTGAGCAGCAGAACGAAGACACCTGTGCCGTCGTAGTTTCCACTTTGTCAACAAAGTGTAAAGTTCACAGCCTCTCTGCAAGCAGTATTGCCGCTAGTTATCGGTTGGGTAAGCAGGTTCCCAGAAACACCAATCCGCGGCCCATTGTCGTCAAGTTTACTGATGCAACGGTGCGGTCAGCGGTATGGAAGAGCAAAGTTGCACTAAAGGGTACAAAGGTCACTCTCTCCGAATTCCTCATAAAGTCCCGTCATGACGTTTTTGTAGCTGCGAGGCTAAAGTTTGGTGTTACAAATTGCTGGACCTTGGACGGAACGATTCATGTCAAGACACCGGATGGCAGAAGACACAGGTTGGAGACAATGTCTGGATTTCTTGCTATTTCTCCAAGTACCGCGGAAAACAAAATATAGGACCCTCATTTTTAGTTTAAATTTTTCTTTTATTCTCGAGGTACCTACTTAATTTTTAACTTTTTAATAATGCAACTTTTAAGTGGTTCCGTTCGTTCATTAATTTTTGGTTTACGTCAACTGTCACTAGCATCTTTTTTTGTACAAATTTAACGGCTTTGGCATAAAGCCCTTGTCTAACAGTGATAACGAAAATGTTCGTTCGGAAATGTGACAAATTCTGTGATCCATTTCGATTGTATTGTTACTTTTTATTGTTTTATTTTTCAAACCTAGTACTTATTATTTTGTATTTGTTGTTGTTTTGTTGTTTTTTTTTTTATATTTGTTAATTTTGACATTCTAAGCGATTCTCTTTCACACTGCTGGTGGGTATTATGGATATTTTTGGTTTTATTTTTATATTTTCATTGTGTTCATATTTTCTTTTATTATTATTATTATTATTATTATTTTTTATATATTATTATTATATTATAACTATATATTGCTGAATTTATATAGGTACATATTTTATTATATTTAATGTTGCAAACTAATGATAATAATGGTAACGATTTTTTGAGTGATGAGTCGGATTTTCTTTCGGCGTCTTCGCATAGTAGTTTTCACAGTTTGTCACAACCGTTAGATGAACTTCTGGAATCTAACTTTTCAACTGCTGCGAAAAATTTTAATGCAGTCCATATAAATGCCCAAAGTATTCCAGCGCATTACACTGATTTGGTGAGCACTTTCTCTAATAGCCAGAACATTAACGCCATCTTGGTTTCTGAAACTTTTTTAAAACCATGTCTCCCTTCTTCTTCCTATTCCCTTCCTGGTTTCCATCTCATTCGTAATGACAGGACTGGCAAGGGTGGCGGAGGAGTTGCTATATATCTTAGGAGTAATCTTCCTTTCAGTATTCTTGACAAATCCCCCTCTCTTTATTCTGAATCTTCGGAACATCTTTTTGTGGAGGTGCTTTTGGGCCATCAGAAGCTCCTTTTGGGAGTTTTTTATAGTCCAAACCTAAATATTGATTATTTCAGTAAATTTGAGACTTTGTTGGAAGATTTGGTACCCACGGTTGATCATACAGTTATTATGGGTGATTTTAACACCTGTCTGTTCAAACACGACTCCCGTTCTACTCGACTTCGCTCAATCGTGGATTCTATTAATCTGAACATTCTTCCGTCTTCCTCAACACATCACTTTCCTGACTGCCAGCCATCTTTGTTGGACCTTGCCATTGTCTCTTCTACTAATCATGTAACTGCTCACGGTCAACTTCCGGCCGAGGCCTTCTCCTATCATGACCTTATTTACCTTTTGTACAGAATCCGTTGTCCTAAGCCTAAACCACGAGTGGTCATGCAGCGCAGTTTCAGGAACTTTGATGAGGAAAGATTTATGCTTGACCTTAACGGTATTGACTGGGACGCTGTACTTAGAGCCCCTACTATAGATCAGAAGATGGAAATTTTCAACTCAATACTAATACAGCTATATGATATACATGCTCCACTCCGTCCTGTTCGATTGAAACATCTTCCTGCCCCTTGGCTCACTGCAGAAATTAGGGCATTGATGAACAAGCGCAATCTTGCTAAGGTGCGGTATAGAAACGATCCTTCAGATGAAACCCACCGTAGATTTAAGGAACTTCGCAACCGCTGTAGCAGGGTGTGCAGGGATGCGCAGCGCCGTCACATACATGCCTCGGTTTCTAATGGTGATCCTGCTAAGGTATGGTCTTTCCTAAATTCCCTTGGTATTGGCAAATCAAAATCTCCTACTCCCTTTAATCTTGACCTTAACTCCTTGAACTCGCATTTCACAACGCCTTCCTCTCTTTCTTCTAGTATCAAGCAATCTACGCTACAGTCACTTTCTACTGCCCATGACTCACAACATCCGGTTTTCTCCTTTAGGCCTGTGTCCGAGAGTGAAGTTGAGAAAAACATCTTGGCCATAAAATCCAATGCTGAAGGACTGGATGGAATAAACCGTAGGATGATGTTACATGGTTCTTCTATTCTGGTTCCTATACTTTGCCATATTTTCAACTTTTCTCTTGACACTGGCACTTTCCCGTCATGTTGGCGTCAGGCTGCTGTAGTCCCTGTTCCTAAAACCTCTAATCCATCTCTACCCTCTCATTTTCGTCCTATTTCTATTCTTCCGTTCCTTTCCAAAGTTCTTGAGCGTCTTGTCCATAATCAGATCACAATTTTCATGAACTTCAATAATATCCTTAGCCCTTTCCAGTCTGGTTTCCGCTCGGGGCATAGCACTGTGTCTGCCTTGACCAAGGTGTCTGACGACATTCGCGAAGGTATGTCGTCTCAGCATCTGACAGTATTAGTTCTTTTAGACTTCAGCAACGCCTTCAACACTGTTGACTTCGACATCCTTTTAGCAATGTTAAAATCTATCCTGGTATCAGATTCGGTTGTGGAGTGGTTTCGCCACTATCTCGTTGGGCGAAGGCAATGTGTACGTGTCGATAACAAGCATTCTACCTTCTGTGATGTTACTGCTGGTGTGCCTCAGGGTGGGGTCCTCTCTCCTCTTCTTTTTTCAATATTTATTAACTCCCTTACTCCCTTGCTTTCTTGTCAGTATCATTTGTATGCTGACGATCTTCAGATCTATTCCCGGTCTCCTGTGCATGGTTTAGATAGTTTAATTGCTGAACTTAATGACGACCTTGCGACAATACACAATTGGAGTCGAACCCATGGCCTTACAGTCAATCCCAACAAGTCGCAAGCCATCGTCATTGGTGGCTCGAAGCAGATAGCTAAGATAAATTATACGTCTGTTCCCTCGCTCGTCTTTGACTCCTTCCCTTTACCTTTCAGCAGTGTTGTCAAAAACCTTGGCGTTCTCTTTGACTCCACCCTGTCTTGGGCGCCACATATCGCTGAGGTTAGTAGAAAGGTGTTTGCTGCCTCCGGTTCATTGCGACGGTGGAAAAATCTGATTCCTGTGAAGACCAAGATTGAACTCGCGCAATCGCTGCTCCTACCTATTATAGATTATGCTGATGTCTGTGTTATTGACCTCAATGATGATTTATTAGGCAAGCTCCAACGTCTGCAGAATCTTTGCATCAGATTCATATACGGGTTGCGCAAGTTCGATCACGTGTCTGAGTATAGGAGAAGGCTTCAGTGGCTTTCTGTCAAGCAGCGCCGTGAGGAGCACGTTCTCAGTTTCCTTTATAATGTACTGTATGACCCTCGAAGCCCACCTTACCTTAAGGAACGTTTTCGTTTTCTCGGTGAAGATCACAATCGCGAACTAAGGTCCAAGGCGGATAACTTGCTGAAACCTCCCTTCACCCGGTCAGGATACTACATGAACTCCTTTACGATTATGGCTGCACAATTGTGGAACGAACTTCCGTCTGAAATACGACATTCCAAGTCGCTTCTTATTTTTAAAACTGCATTGCGTAACTATCTTCTGAAACGTTCCTAGTATGCAACATGTATTTATATATTTATTGGTAAGTATAAGTATATTTAGGTATATATATTTCTTTATTATTTACAAATATATATGTAAGTCTAGTACACCGTTATTTGTTTATTTATTATTCGATATATATATATATTATACTACTTATACGTTTCTGACTTTGGCACACTACCTCTTCTCCTTAGATTAGCTTTCCTATACCTCAAAGGTTGTCTGGAAGAGATCGCTCTTAGCGATAAGACCGCCTTTGCCCACATTAGTTTTAAGTTGTCTATGTACTGTTTTTGTTATTGTATGTGAGCAATAAAGTGTGTATATCTATATTTTTTTTATAATATCAAGTGACGAGACGAACAAGTCGTGCGCCCGTTAGCAAGCGACGCGCCTATCCATAACAGGTGCAGTGCCATTCAGAGCTTTAAATTTCAAAGATCCGAGAGGAACCGTCACTACGCCCTTCAACCTGAGACACAAGTTGAAAAGTCTCATTGTCTCTAATTTCACCAGCGCCCCTACCCTCAAAACCGGAATGCAGTAATACTCACATTACCGCTTGGCGGCAGAAATAGGTAAAACGGCAATACTTCCCTGGACGAACTCTCTCAGAAGGAGCTCTAATGCTACTAAATGTGTTACTCGTCTGTACAATTAGCATATGATAACAACGCTTTGATTAAAGGGTCTCCACACTTGTAAACATGGAATCGCATTAAATTGTTCAGAAAAGCGCTTTATGTTCACGTAATAAGAGGGGGAACGCGAACGTTTGGAGTGAACAGTCAACTATTCATTAATAAATACACTCATAGCACTAGGAAAACCTTGTGTCGCAAGTGCCATGTACACACACATAGACTACCACAATTACACCCAAACTCCGAGAGAGAAAAATTTAGGTCAAATAAATATTTTTCCCGGCCCGGGAATCGAACCCAGGACCTCTACGTAGCAGACCAGCATGGTAATCGTTCGGCCACGTCAATCATAGAGATTTTACGGACCGGCTCTAGTCGACACTTCGTTAATGACGTTCCGAATTGATAGTTATGTACGTATGTATGTATTAATTATCATGGTAATATGACGATATAATTATCTTTTTTATACAACAAATAAGTGCGCATTTGACCTCCTTCTCACCTGATGGAAAATAACGATGAGGTCGACGATGTAGCATTGCCTATTCACTCTCGCCTTGAAAAGGTCGTTCGGGGAATAAATTCCATTCCCTAGCCGCTCCCCATGTAAATGTGGAAGCGAAACGCTTCTTGCGAATCTTGAGAATATTCACAACATAGGGGTGAAACCCCAGCCCACGTCTAGTCCCCCGATGATGGAAAGGATATTGTACGTATTATTAATATGTACAATATTGCATTTAATAATTGTAACTTTTTTTGTAAAAACCGATTTCAAAAATTCGTGGAATTCCATCTATTTGCCAAGGAAAGTGTGCGAAATCGGATTCATCCCCTAGTTTGCCACCCTTAGAGGTGAAATATTTTCTTCTACCCTCTTTCAAAATCGGTTCACAAATTGGAGTAATCGCGTAACATACACACAAAATACGGGCGAATTGATAATCTCCTTTTTTGAAGTCGGTTAAAAAAATATTGGAACAACAAAGTGCTACAGCTAGCAATGTCGTGCCATTTGTCATCAGAGACCTAACCAAACGTCAATCCCAAAAAAGTCACAACCAAATCGTTTTCTTTTTTACTTATTTAGCTTTCTCCATTGACTTACAATTATATGGACGACGGGTCTAATACAAAAACCACGAAAAAAATGTCCCAAGTCAACCTATTTAAACGTAGTGATATGTCAAGGAATATGAAAAAGCTTGAACGTTGAATTTAAATTGTAATGTCATCGCAGTACTGTCTAATTTTGCTTGCTTCGCTGTCAGTTGAACAAACGAAGACTAGAGCGTGAATGACGCTCTGTATACGATTTTAACGCCCTATAAGTTCGGACACTTTTTAGCGCGGCCCCGACGTCCATATAATTGTAAGTCAATGGCTTTCTCATTATTTGTCATTTTTACTCAAAAATTAAACACACAAAATTATGAATCAGCTTAAAATTATGATAATTGTCAGTTATATATCGTATAATTATCATCATAATTATCAAAGAAAATCTTGGTAATTATGAACCCCGGAGTATGGTGACTCTCTAAGTCAATAAACTTTATGTTTTAGAAATATTTAGCGTGTTTATCGTTTTATTCTCAAAGATGGGATATTTTTAACACTCGCATTCCTCTTCCGTTCGATTACACAGCAAAAAGATACTATTTTTTTCAACTTCACGCATTAAGATACTTATTGTACCTGTGTTTATACTGTGGCAGTAAGCAATCATTGTCGAATTACATGGCGATGGGCAATAACCCTCGAATCAGCGATTTTTATTATTTGTTTTGCCGTGGAAATTGTGTACTCACGTCCCAAGCAACGTGCACAACAGTGATATATACACGTTCAGAAACTCTAGGGGTAATACCTCAAACATGCAGACAGAAAAAAAGCAATTCTATCGAATTTGGGGCCTTAAACTATAATAAATTCCTTGATCTGCAACACAGGGTAACCTATCATAAACTCGAATGTTTTTTTCCGAAATAACGTTTGTTCGAATTTTCATTACACCGAAAACCGAATTATAATGAAACTATTGTTCTTTCGGGATATGTTGGATATTTATCGCAAAGACACGATTAAATTCGATTGGGTTAGGTTAAGCTAGGCTTAAAAGAAAAAACATTTTCCTCTCAAAATTACTTTCGAGGTTATGAAAATTCGAGCAAACGTTATTTCTGGAAAATGTCATTTCGAACTACTGATAGGTGACCACAACACAGACCAAAGGATCAGCAATTATTACAAATTTATACATAATATTTTCTTCTTAAACGGTTTTCAACAGCTGATTCAAGTTTGGGTCTAATAAACCTACATATGATCACACCTCCAATGAACACTACTCTAACTGGACCTGTTCTGTTTCTATTTTGTTTTTTGTTTATTTTATTTTTTCACAAAATTCGTTTTTTTGTTTTTTTTTCGAATTTTTTTTTTATGTTTCCTATTTTTTTTACAAAAACGGAAGCATATATTAGTAAATAAATATAGCTGTTTACAAGAATAACAAAAAATGACCAAACATAAAGGTTTAGGTTAAGATAAGGACTTTTATCGCATGAAAGTGTGAATTTCATATTTCTCCTATTTAGGTACAAAAAAATATGAACTAATTTCGTTTATAGAATTGATAACCTCCTCGTAAAAAGTTGTCATTTTGCAGATTTTGTTTTATAGTATCTAGTGACGGGACGAACAAGTGGCCTTTGAAGTGGACGGTGTGGACTGTATTATTTATTATTATTATTATATTATTATATTATAATTCACGACACGCGACAAAAGAAAAAAGCAAGGAGTTCGCCACAGCCTTTTTAAGCCTTTATCAAGGGTGCAAAATTGTGAGTTGTCGAAGTTCTAGAATATATTTTTTCAATAAGTACTTATTATAAGTGTCCATAGTGTTACATCACCCCTTATGTAGCAGTAGAGCTCCTTGTAAAAGAGTTCCTTCAGGGATGTACTAACGAAGCACATTAGACTTATCAACTTACAACTCAGGGTGACTGACGCAGTGGCAGTGCCCCTCACATTTTAATGTTGTAAAAGCTGCAACTGTGACGGACAGGCGTGTCTCTTACCATCAGACGCATGACTTATTCGTTCCGTCACTTAATATCATAAAAAAACCCTTATAATATAAAATTGTCAGTTTCGTAACAATTGTAGTCACAATTTAGATATTCATCTCTTTCACAATCTTTGCATTACAAATCTCTGCAGTTCATCTTTCAACATTTCAATATTTTTCAATAAATTTCAATAGACAAAGTGATAGGAAATCCGTGTACCGTACAGTGCACCTCGACTGCAATCATAGCGAGCAATATTCTCTGCACGGGAATAAGAAATACAATCGTTGCAGATTTATTTCAAAAAACAAGCTTTATGCTTGGGGAAGTGAAAGTAAAAAAATGTATTTCACTAGTTTTCTTCGGAAGTTAAATAGAAAAATACAGGGAAAATCATTCGCACCTTTCGAAGTAGATACCTCAGTTCCCCGTGCCGTTTCTTTCTATAAATTCCTTACCTATTTCTGCCGCCAAGCAGTAATGCTTACATTACTACGTTCCAGTTTTGAAGGGTAAGGGACTTGTCAACTTATATCTCAAGGTGACGGGTGCAGTGGCAGTGCCCCTTTGCGATTTAAAGCTCTGAGTGGCACTGCAACCGTTATGAATGTCGCTTGCCAACGGCACGACTTGTTCGCCCCGTCACTGTGTATCATAAACAAAATCATTTCTAGAAAAACTTGTAATGTGCGCGAAACCAAAAGACTAGCAGTTACTTTTTCAACGTATTAGCATACCCAAACACGTTGCAACTTTTCGAACATTGCAAAACATGAAACATTAATTAGTCCATTTTTTACTCCTTCGTGTTACTCCATTTTTAATAAACTACTTCAAAAACTAAAAATATGTGGCATCTCTTAAACCACCTTTACAAACCACTGTGAGTGCATACAAACGTGTGTTGACCCTTAGACTATTTCCACAAACAATTGGCAACTCGATCCGGGCCCTAATTGCTCGATCTGCGATTGATAAATAATGACAGAGTCGGACCCGTCGTATTTAATAGGTCGTTGTTTTCTCATAAAAAAAGGACATGGACGTTTTATTCAAATGTTCTTTTTACAGTCTGATTTATACATTTGTTTGTTTAGCTCGAACCTTTTGTTAAAAGCGATACGAAGAGACTATCCTGTGGGGCATATAGAAGTTGATTCCAACTAGTCATTATAGTCTTACGTTATGTTATGTTCTTTATTTGGTTGCAATAAGGCTTCCACCAAAACATTGTTGCACTCCTATTTTTTTCAGAAAAATTATACCACGTTATCCTACATTATGTAATAAAATGGACGCCACAAATTATGTACTCAGTAAAGTTTATTTTTATAAGATTACCACCCAATCATCGCATAATTATTTCCTGTTTTGGGATTCACAAGGAACCAATTAGAAAAATCCTTATGTCCGTGCAATAGCAGCGAAAAAGACGTCAGGCGTTTCACTTCCTCTGGGATCGCCGACGCGAAACGCATAACGTCATTTTCGCTCTTGTTACTTGGACATAAAGATTTTTCTGACTGGCTTAACGCCAAGCCGTGTCGATAATTGTAGGGATTCCCTGATTTCACACTAACGGATAAAACGACAATCTTTCAGAATTTATACGTTTTAATCAATTCTAAACGCACGACTGTATACTTATCATAATATACATATAGCATACACTCTCGAGACCCATCAGCTTACGCTGTTAACAAATGGACAGAGGGGGTGCAATTAATGTGTGCCGTCGTGATCAAGACTGCATTCAGTCTTGATTTCAACTGGGTGCAGTGGAGATTTCAACTGCCAATTTCGGCTGCAGTCCTTGTGAATGATAGTCCAATAATCAAAACTAGCAATGTACATTCTTAAGAGGATGTTATGATTTTTTGTGTCTGAAATGTATTTCCGTAACGGAAAACGGTATAACATAGGTTTAACCCAGATAATGCTAAAACAAAAATAAAATTGGTGAAATTTTCGATGGTTTTATTTCTCATTTGCACAATTTTTTAAATGTTTGTTGTTTAGTGGCACCTTTATTTATATTTTTGATCGCAAATACCACAGCACACTTACGTCTGTTGACAAATGAATATAGAGGATTTCGATAGTAATAAGTTTAATCTTTTCCGCGCAAAAAATACAGGACGACTGACGGATGTGACAAAATTACAAAAACGCACATTATCTAAAGCAAACTGTCAAGTCATTCTTATCTATTATGCCAGTCAGTCCGTAACCACAGCTAGTGCGACCTGATCAAAATGTCGGAAGAATAGGCAAGTAAAATCACAAAAGCAAGAAGAAAAAACCTATTAAATTATTTCGATGCCTCCAATGAACACTACGCCATTTTTATTGTTTTATTAATTTTCTGTTATTTTTGTAAACAGCCATATTTATTTACTAATATTATGCTCCCCAAATTTTGTAAAAGAAGAAACAAAAAAAACTCGTCGTGTCTCAAGCTTCATGGTTCACTACCGGTATCTTCTGTTTTCGTTATTAATAAAAAACAACATGATGAATTCGTATTTTCTAGTGTAGAAACATTTTCCATGTAGACGAAATACGTCAAAGCGTCTATTTCATAATAGATAATTTAGAGATAAGATATTTAAAAGAAAATATTTTAGTGTAAGTAATTTATAGCAGTGGTAGACAGTTATTATTAAGATTTAACATCTTTTGTTAAGCTACTTATTTGACTTTATTTAACTTGACTGGTGTAATTTACTGTTGTTTTAGTGATTAAAAACAAAATCATTAGTATACGTAATGATCATATTATGTACATATGCAATACATTCGTTTGTGTCCTTAATAAATTGTAAAAATTCAAAATTACGACAGTCTCACTTCAACATTTCTGATCGGCTCATGGCTTCCCGTATTAGTGTGTTGTTTTACAGAAAGATATGTAACAAGCACTTCGATCAAACATTTACCTACAAAGGAATTCGCTTAATTCTGACCTAATTAACATTTCCATTGTTTGACGAGGAGATCGTCACTGTTAATCTCCTTCTTTGAGAAAGTTTGCGCGAATTATTAGTTAAACTGAAGAAATCGTACAGAGTGTTTCGATTACTAAAATTTTAAGGCGAGTCACTAGAGGAGAAGCGGCAAAAACTGTTTAGCTAGATAGAATAGTTTAGGTATTTACAATTAATAACGATCTTACAAAAAATATACGATACATATAATAAGGATATTGTGTGAAGAATATGCTAATTTGTTACACGATAGGATGTACTTTACCCGATCATATAAAATTCCGAAAACAGCCTAAAATAAAAATCTAAAACGAATTATTTAAGAATAAAATATCTAACTTTGCACATAATTTTTATATGAAGATATTTCTCTTATTTCGTAAGTACTACAGAGAACCTGCTAAATTTTGTTTCTTTTTTCTAAAGCCCTGTTGTTATTAAATTCACATTCATCCCAAACTTTGAAAATTGTTCAGCGGTTTAACGACGCGTCATGGCGTCAGGTAACAGCCCCTGAGTCGCCATCGGGCGCTTGTCGACGTCGGATCTGTATAACATTTCCTCCGCCTGTCCTTATTTTATTCATATTAAATCTCAGTGTTGTCCCCATTGACTTACAATTATATGGACGTCGGGTCCGCGATATAAAGTGTCCGCACTTGTAAGGCGCTAAAATCGTATACAGAGCGCCAAACTCCGCTTTAGTCTTCATGTACACTGACAGCGCGATACTGCGATGACATTACAATTTAAATTTCGAATAGGTTGACTTGGGACATTTTTTTCGTGGTTTTTGTATTAGACCCGTCGTCCATTTATTTGTAAGTCAATGGTTGTCCCCCACATCTCACCACATAAAATATAGACTCGCGTTGAAATACCTCGCCTTAATTACGTGACCTTGGTTACATTTATTTTGAACAACCTCCATCACTTTTATAACTGTTTATTAGCAGAGAATAAAAAAGTAATGAGAAAGGTCATTTTCCGCCCCTCCGTTGGTTTACATACCACGCCGCGCCACGCATATTATTGCTACATTTGCGGAACGCCACCATGGCTGTCAGCGAGCCGTTCGCTAGAAACGGCTTTGATGTTTAAACAGTTTAAATTTATTTATTATAATAATAATATAGCGGCGCATCGTTAAGCGCCATCTATTTGAACACGCGGGAACTAGTCTGACAACTGTCATTCTAATGGAGCGTCGCGTCTTGTCGGTCGGTGGTCGGTGCCGCCAAGTTCCGCGGGCATTCTATTTCAACGTCAACGGCTGGTGCACTACGTATTCGATGAATCGCAAAAGTTCCGTGTAATCTTTTTTGTATTTTGTGCCAATTTGAAATTAATAATTATAGAAGACGTGATTTAATCACAGTGATTTTTAGATTTAGCTGCTATTAAACCGTTCTTTGTGACATAATTAAATTATTTGAAATAAAATCATTAGTATACGTAATGATCATATTATGTACACACTCCAGCACATCAAGCTACACATTGACGTATCATGTTCCGTTGCAATGGAGGCGATTTTCGAACAAAAATGTATGGTCTGATGTGCCGTTGTCCGTACATAAACAATACATTCGTTTGTGTCCTTAATAAATTGTAAAAGTTCAAAATTACGAAAGCAACCAAATTGTTGATTGAAGGGTTGATTAAAAAAAACAAAGCTAGAACAATTTTAATTTTCCGACAAACTTTGGAGTTAAATCTCCAATTTTAAATGTTTACATTTTATCAAAAGCCTAAATGACTGAGAGTGAATGTTACAAATTGTTAATTCTTCAACGAGTGCTTTTTCACTTAACAACTTTGTTTGTTCGAGAAGTTTGATGATCGAATTTTTAATTGATTTCTACCCTGTATTACGGCTCAAATTTGCTTTTTTTGTATTATTACTACTTGTGTATCATTTTATTATATAAAAACTTAATTACATTATATTTAAAATTATTTTTCTTTACTTTTATTTAATTGTAGGTAATATATACACAGTGAAATAAAAAAAACATTTGTCACGCGGCCAGGTGTTACACATCATTGAAATATTATTGCATTACTGAAATAAATAAATTTAATTATTACACTGGTGAAATGCCTGAATTTGTTTCTGGAGTTCTGCGGTGAAAACAATAGGAGAAAAGTAAAATAAATCGTAATAGAATAAAATTCGTTCCGATATCGCAAAACATCTATTCTCGGATCAATGACAGCAAATATGACATTGCTACAATATTGGAACTAGCTGATGTACGAGGTATTACGACGTGATTGTTTTTCTTGTAGTAGAATTGTCGGGAATATTATATCGGATATCGAAAGAAATGTAAAAATGTTTACAAAACGCTGAACTTTATGAACAAATTAATAACAATACAGTAGTGAATTGTTAGTATAAAGTTCACGATTAAACGAGCTCAAAAAAAAGAAACAAATTAAATTTCACTTATAAACATTGACTTACAATTATATGGACGTCGGGTCCGCGCTAAAAAGTGTTCGAACTTATAGGGCGTTAAAATCGTATACAGAGCGTCATTCACGCTTTAGTCTTCGTTTGTTCGACTGATAGCGAAGCAAGCAAAATTAGATAATACTGCGATGACATTACAATTTAAATTCAACGTTTTAGCTTTTTCATATTCCTTTACATGTCACTACGTTTAAATAGGTTGACTTGGGACATTTTTTTCGTGGTGTTTGTATTAGACCCGTCGTCCATTTATTTGTAAGTCAATGCTTATAAATTACAAAAGTAGCTTCTAAATACACTACCGTAATAAAATAGAAAATAAAACAAAACACAGATCAATAATTCCGTGATTTCCCCGCGGGACCCATCGTACTAAGCAAACCATTCGTAGTGTGGTGAGCATGTTTTAAGTCCCTACCGTACTACCAAATCGTAGTGCGATAATAGAGTGGTAACCATGAGTAAAACAAAATTTTGAAAATATATATTTTTCAGAGGAAGATACTATACACTTTATTTGTATTAATTATTCGTCAATTTCCCATATCATGCCGTGCACGAAGGAGCCTCTGCGCAATGACGTACTAATCGTATTCCTACGTACGTCTGGCGTACTTAAGGCTACAATCTACGAGTACGTCACGCCGATTGAAAAATCCTGTCATCACGATGGCAAACGTGTCCCATGCATAGCATGGCGGTTGCTAGTAAACGTCGCAGCTGAATTCTGGGCTGCGATAGTATAGTGTATCCCATCGATATGATAAAATGAAGTACCAGTTATCCATACCAATATTACAAATGCAAAAGTAATTCTGTCTACTACGTTTTTACGTCTACACGGCTGAGCCAATATTGATGATTTTTTGTATATAGATAGATGAGACCTACATAAAAATAAATCTTTTTAGTAGCAGTAGAGCTCCTTGTGAAAGAGTTCGACCGGAGTAGTACTGCCGCCATACCTATTTCTGCCGCCAAGCGGTAACGTCAGCATTACTGTGTTCCGGTTTTAGTTCCGGGAGGGATATGGGTGCTTACGCCTCAAGGTGACGGGTGCAATGGTAGTGCCCCTCAGATCTTTGCAATTTAAAGCTCTCAGTGGCACTGTAACTGTTATGGAAAGGCGTGTAGCTTACCATCAGGCGCACGACTTGTTCGTCCCGTCACTTGATGTTATTAAAAAAAAACATTCAACTCGCTACAGCATATCTTAAAAGTATAACATGGCCACACTAGTGGGTTCCGCTTGTCTTGTTACCAGATCCTAAAAAGCACAATCAACAAGTTATTCCACGCCCTTCAATCGTAATTAAATGACTGAAATCGGTACTAAGACAATTTTAATGAGCGAAGTGGCGAATTAGAGTCGGAGTCTATTGCGGCTGGGTGCCCCAACACTCCCCTCTTGAAAGCACCGTAAAAATGTAATTGCTCGAATATTTCATAGATTAATGGTAAACAGTAATCTATCGTAATTTTTAAGTTTATTGAATGTCACAATGTTTTACCACCATGAGATTCAATTATTTTTGTGAAATTACTACATAAGTTTGTTATAATTATTAATACAAACACCGAACACTAAGAAAAATTCTTTCGATCTGGCTGGATTCAAACCGACGTCTTTCAGCAAACCGTGCCAGACGCAATGCCAACTAAGCCACGGAGCGAACTAGCGGACCATACGAATTTTTCTATGTGCTTGTTGCAGATCTTTATTTTTTATATTTAACGACTTTTTAGCTGTAGCGCCATCTGTCAGAAATCTATTTCATCATTCAGCATAATAATCTATCTTTTTCATATTAATGACTATTTGCACATGTAACTTCAAACAAACGTAACATCGCGGCTTCTATGTGTAAGCGCCCGCAACGCCGTATTCAGACGCACACATTCGCATAATCTCGCGGTGCACTCGAGTTGCGCAGCACGTGTCATCACACGCACCATTCATAGTAAAATTAAAACATTTTTTTCGGTGTTTAAAAAGTTACATCAAATAGTAGACATGTTTAGTATTGTGTTAATGGTTAATTGAACAAAGTGCCTTAAAAATTAGAATTGTTCAGCATTTCATTTCTATTTAATTATACTCCCAAAATCGAGATTGTAGTATAAACAATATGTAAGTGCTGCATTAAACAAAGGACATATCAATGTAGCACGAGACTACTGTGATGCATGCCAAAATTTTTTTAAATTACGTTTACAACCTGTAAATACAAATAAAATAAGAATGTGACAACCCTGCACTCCGAGTGACGTGTTAGGTCTACTTGTCTTGTTATATTATACTATATACTTGTTAAACTACGTGCAAAATGCACGGGTAAACGTAGTAAATAAAGATATACATTACCATTGCCTTTTTTTATATGCAAACCTGTACATTCCTATGACTATTAACCATAACGTATAATATACACACTGTGGATTGTTATTCATGAAGAGCTAGAATACAAAAATATTGTTATCACCGAAGAAGTTTAATTTACCGGTTTCAAATTTGCATAATACTTTTTGGTCAGTCAAACAGAAAATGCAAGATGGCTCCAATTATGTCCGAGAGCATACATTCTGTAACATACATTTTTCTTTGTAAGTTATCTGTTCTTAATTTAGAAACTAAGAATTCTGTAATAAGCCTTATTATGGACTATAAATGATTGTAATAGGATGGGTTTTTCTATAATAAATAAATAATAATTTCAGTACAGAGTAATAAAAAACCGACCTCAAAAGTTCTTGGAAATAAATCTATTTACCAAGTTTTGTTGAAATCGGACCCATTCCCTAATTTGCCACCCCTAGAGGTGGAATATTTTCTTCAAATTTAAATAAGAACCACTACTGATGTACCCTCTTTCCAACAAAAAGACAAAGAATCATCAAAATTGGTTCACAAATGAGTTATCGCGTAACATACATAAAAAAACACAGTCCACAGCACAGTTGTGGACAGATACTTGACCAATGCAAGGGTCAGTGGAGAAGAAACTCAGTCTTGTCGAGAGTCCATAGTTATATAGTATAAATTGGTTCCATCCAAGAACATAACATATGACTAGACATTGTAAATGAAACTATTTTTCGGTTCTACATCACTACATTCTACATTGTTTTCATCACAGCCAGATTCGGAGGGGGTTTTAAATGCCTGCTTACGGGACCATGCTATTCGCCTTCTTTTCATATTGAACAGATGAAGTTGTCTAACTGCACATAAGTATGCTACATAATAAAATGCCTCAACGGCTCGCAATTAATTCTGAACCATCACCCCTTTACGTTAGATCTTTAATGACGACTCTTCAAAACTCGGGATAGAAAAATTAATCGAGCCGAAATCGAATTTCTCGCTCCAATGGCTCGTTCAGTAAATTTATTTATCTTTCGCTTGTTTTGTACAACACCCACCGTACTGTGACCTCTGACATTGAATAATACTTAATGGCCAACGTACACATCTGTTAGGTGTTACACGTCGCGCCAATTTACTCATATAATTTGCATATCGATTGCTGGTTGTATTGCTACAGTATCCGTGTAGCTCCCAATGTTCGATTCGCCTTTGAAAATCACATTTAATTATTGTGGATGCAATGCGACAAATTTTATACCTGCGGGAGGGCTGATGGCCTTATGGATCAGATTTGTTCTAAAGTGGTGAACACGTCAAGGCAAACGTTGTGTAGGACACCGTGGACGGTCGACCTGAGGAAAGTGGCTGGAACTAAGAGAGTTGGCGTGCCCGGGAGAAAGAAGTGGATGCGTGTAAGCTGATGACGAATGCGATAAATTGCGTTGTCATATGATTACGACTAAGTTGACACTTTTCCAAGTAGTTTTTTTGATAATGTTGTCAGCTTTGTTTGGAAACCGCGACGCGTTCGACGTGTCAGTCCGTAAACACGAGTATGGGTAGATGTGTATTTTGGTTCGTGAATTTACAAAGTGATACACAAAATTTACTATTCACGATTAGTGTGTTCGTTCTTTCAGTTTTAATTAATGATATTAAACAATGATAATGAAGAAGCTTATTTTTACGGTAACAAGTTACGAGATGAACTAGACGTGTGCCTGGTAGTCAGTGACATGCCTATCCTAAATAGTTGCAGTGTACAGATCTGAGACACATTGCCACTGCGCCCGTCACCTGAAAGTATGCACCTTGAAGGTGCATACAGATCTGACAAATGCGCTGCTAACGCGCTGCGGAGTACTGCCACCTTACCAAATTTCTGCGTTCTAACATTACTGCGTTCAGATTCTGAAAGGTAACGGGTAGAGAAACAGGCACATGAGATTTGTCAACTTATCGTCGGGAATAGTGCAAATCCGTACGTAGCGGTAGCGTGGTAAAAGGCGCGTATCTTCACTGAAAGAAATTTCATAGAAAAGGATTTAACGTTATTATTTTGTTATTTTAAATGGCTACAAGTTTCATTTTTGCAGAGTAAGCGTTAACAATTGTTAACTACAATAGATTCCCGTAAATCACGCTAATTTGATTGCCACGACATTTACGCGGATTTGACTTGACCACCAAATTACCAAAACGGAAACTCATAATCAAATGCTAGTTACATGTAGTTGCACTATTCCCGACGTTATGCCTCAGGGCGACGGAAACTGTGGCAGAGTGAGTGGCACTGCAACGGCTGTAGATAGGCGTGTTGCTTACCTGTTCGTCCCGTAACTTGGTATCTTAAATAAAGACTTCACATAGAAAGGACAGGTCAAGAGTACATTTAATCGACGAGCATGTATGCATGGAATCATAGCTAGAAGAGTACAGAACCACTCCATTCGTATAGTCTCCGATAGCAAACCAGTACTTCAAGCACTGGGCGACTATGACATAAATTCAGGACTTATCCATGAATGCCACCAAGCACTCACGGTGGTATGTACGTTCAACCACGTGACACTACAGTGGATCAAGAGATACAGCGACTCACGTGGCAAAGACGCAGCAGATAAATTGGACAGAACAGGATCGGAGATGAACGTTATAGGACCAGGACCTATAGTATCCCTCCCCTACCATTGGTCAGGAGCATCTATGCACAAAGATACAAAAACTATTCATAAACACCTGGACAACCCATACGGTTTGTAGACAGGCTAGGGAAGCACTCCCCCACGATCTAGGTCTCACGGACAGCTGTCTATACAGAGCATGCGTGGAGGGGGAGGAAACCGCCGCGCACATCCTAATGCAATGCTCCGGCGTGGCTAACTACAGGGCAAAATACCTTGGAGTGCCGAGGTCGCTCCCCGAAGTCTTCGATAAACCCAGAAGGGCGCTGAGATTTTTGGAGGAGCTTGGTTGGCACGAGTAGGACCCTGCACCCATTACACGCAAAATAGACTCTTGGACGTCGAATTGCGCCGTTACACCACGTATGCATGGATGCGTGTTGATGAGCCGAAAGATGTGTGTCAGGATGATACACTCGAAGTAAGCAAAAAAGACTCAAGGTAATAATAAAGACTCAACCGAGGTTAATCTGATGCCCACAGGTGCTTAACAATATACCAACAAAATGGGCACGTCACACCAACAAATTTTGAGCTGAAAAAACATTAAATTTCACGCAAAGCCGGGTTGATTTCAGGAATGAGATTAAAAACCCCAATCTGTGGGTTAACTTAAAATTCAACTTGGGCAGCGTCCATTAATCAAGAGCCAATATTTCATTGTTAATTTTAACGAGCCCAACTCGGAATTCCGGGGGGAGGGAGGGATGAGCAATTTTTGAGTGAAATTAAAAAAGTTTCGATGCGAGATCTTCGGTGTCCAGTCATCGGGTGAGATTGGGTGTTGCGGACATTATATAGTGTACACGTACCTATTCCAAATGCTTGACTTATCGTGAGTTTTGTACCATCCAACCCATAGAACGTCCCATTGCCGGGCACGGATGAAACGGTAAAACGAGTACTCCACCGCCGTGCCACTAGCCCAACTGGCCCTAATCATTTACTGCGTCCAGCGATACCTGGGACGTGGTTATACGTGTTACGGCTTCATTACTCCACAAAGTCTGCGGAAGTTGTGGAGTACATAGGGGTGAAAGCCAATGCTACACTGAAGATCGAGCAGTTGGGGTCCCGCTACAAAGTGAATTTTAACTCATGTGTGGTGAGAGTACCAACTGAACATCTGTCGACCTTCATGAAGTATGAGTTTTGGTAGAAGGGTGTCATATACCGAGGCCGGCTACCAGATACCTACGTTGCGTCACACGTCGCAATCAATAAGTGTACATAATTAGTAATTAGGTTTTATTATATTGCCATGTATTATGTCAGTCCATAAAGTATGTAGTTATTTATGGGCCTTTGTAACCTGAATATATATAAATAAAAAAAGTAAGGAGTGAGTTAAGGCAATACTTCGCCATATGGGCCCAATGTGGATTAGATACTTGCCACCTTTTTCAATAGCTGTGGATATTAAGCGAGTCAGCTCCGAAAAAAGTCTAATAGCTTGATCTACTATCCCTCAAGCACAAGGTCGTGGGTTTCTATCCGGACTTGCACTACTGAGCTTCGGAATTTATGTGCAAAATTTTATTTGATTTTCGACTACTCAAAAGAGAGCTGACGGTTAGATACTAAACGTTTCCAATTGAGACACTGTATCTTGTTCCAGTTTTCCTGTGTACCCGAGCCTCCTCCTGCCATCTCAATAATTTCCCTTAGGTACGTATCGGAAATTGACTTATGAAATTGTAACACGCCGGTGGAATTTTAATCATTCATCATTCATTCGGCCGCCGGCTATGTTTTATTATCAACTTTTTACTTTCTCGATAACTGGCTTCCTCGCTTAATAGAAATTTCGAAACCCTAAGTAAGCTTTTCTTAGAAGACCACTTCATTTACATTCAGTGGTAAAAATATTGATACTGCTTAAAAACAATTTTCAGTATTGAGTTCTTTTTGCGAAGTAGGTAATAGTCGATTTGTACATGGTCGCCTTTAGCGAGAAAATACTTTGAGAACGATCATTTTTCCTAGAACTTTTAGTAAAACACGACAATTTTTATCAGGGACCTCTGACTAATAAGAACAAAACCCTTTCCATCATCGGGGGACTACACGTAGACTGGGATTCCACGGCTATATGAAATTCCCACCTCACAGGCTAGTTCCTTGAACGGTATAATATTACGGTATAACTAGGGTTTTTTCTAGGCAAGAGTTAATAGGCATTATTTAGAAGTGCATACTCCATCGCTGACCTCATCGACACTTTCCATCATGAAAAAATAATATGTGTGAACTAGAGATGCACATTACGATTCGACTTTTATGAAGATCGATTCAAGTGTATACGATGTAGCGATTTTTAATCAAATCGATTCCACATTGCGGCAAATCGAATCGTACAGGTCGTATAGGTGCGTTATTATTATTATATAGATCTGCAAGAAAAGTAGATTGGCAACATCTAAATACGTCAACGGCACATCAGACTACACATTTTTGTTCGAAAACCGTCTCCAGTGCAACGGAACAAGATACGTCAATGTGTAGTTGGCTAATAAGTCTACAATATTTGTGATTGACGCTACTTCTGTGCCAACTGAATATGTTTTCTCACTGGTTAATATCACTGTAAATTAAAGTCTTAACCGACAGAAGCCGAAAAGGCTGTCAATATTTATTATTATTTCATCAAATTTAATTTTGAAATATTTTTATGAAATCGATTCAAAAGCATATGATCCAATGTATGGATCGATTCAGATACATATGATCCATAACTATCCAAAAAATCGAGTCAAAACAAAAAATCGTGAATCTCTAGTGTGAACTACAATTCGGCCAAGTTACATGTTCATTGCAAGTCAACAATAGTAATACAATGGCTATGTTGATTTGCAGTTTAGATGCAGTAGAATGGAAAATTACCTTGTGTTAGAATGATGTACTTATTTTGTCATAATTGTGTATATTTAGATAATCATTATGTGATTATTCCTTCTTATTTCTATAATTAATTTTAATTAAGTAAAGAATTTGGTTACCGTCAATATAAAAGACTTATAAAATTAACTGTTGTGAAATTATTCAAGAAAAATACCACGTGTGAAGGAAAAAACAACTTGGACGTTTGGCGAACGGTTTTTTGTTCACGGAGACAGATAAAAGAGTGTGGATAGTGAAGGGGCTCATTCTTCTTGTGGCAGTGAACAGTGTAAAACAGAACTAAAGTCTCCTGGTTTAAAGTTAAGTAGTTTATATAATGTTTCATTATATTGGTTACCACTCATTCGCTCTAATTATTGTGAAATATCGCCGTATAATAAATAAATTCTGTAATGACTAAGTGAAAGTAAGAGGTACTTAGTGCAACAAGCTATTGTGTGTATGTGGTATTTTATACCGAGTATAGTTAAATACGTTAGATCTAATTGGTTAGATGTAACGAATGTTGTATGTATGTATTATTGGTTACGTACTATGTGCATGAAAAGGTAAACTTGAGAGATCATGTAATAAATAGTGCACACAAGGGGAAGTTGGTAGGACATTATAATATTAATGTATTTAAGAGGTATCTTGTAAATTAGTGTTAAGTATGGCGAAATTATGTGTGTATCGCTACAAATAATATGAAATAAAATAGGCATTTGTGAACAAATTATTAGGTGTGAAATGAGTAAGCTTCCTTAAGTAAAAATAAAACGTTGATTGCAGTGTTTCAGTATTTTATTGTTTTATATTAACACCCCTTTCCGTAATACTTGTGACTACATTCTGGAAACACAAATCTGCATCATCATTGGTTTAGTGTGAAATTTAAAAAAAAATGTAAACATATCAAAACATGATAGAACTAAAATGGTTTCTCTACGGGAACGCAATGTTTCGAGGTTTTTGAAATATCTCTACGATCTTGGCAGATGTTTTAAAATGGCAACAATAAGTAGAAATCTTGGAAATATTCCACGTCAACGTGTCAGCAGCGGTACTGGTACGTGAATTTCGTTGTCTTGTCTACACCCAGCCTTTTAATACAAACAGCTAAGTTGCAAAGCTCGTAACAAAACATTATCCATTTTACTATCTGCTTTTTTTAATAACACATCGAGAAAGTATTGAAAATTTCAGGAAGTTGCAAATAAAAAGAGATTTACAAATAATAATCTCAGTACAGGATACTAAAAAAACCGACCTCAAAAGTACGTGGAAGTACATATAATTACCAAGTTTTATTGAAATCGGTTACCGGTAAGTGAGCAAACCCGGATTCATCCCCTAGTTCGCCACTATACGGGACTTGACACAGGAGATAATAAAAATCGGTTCTCACTAATTAAATGCCTTGAATTGGAGAATAGCAAAATTAACCATTAAAATAATTGCTCCTTATAATAAAATGTAGGCGCTATTTATAAAAAAGAAACTTCATGCGTGAACAGCCAGCCTTAGAGGTGGATGATTTTCTTCAAAATTCCACGATGGAGGTACCTTCTTTCCAACAAAAAAAGAATCATGAAAATCGATTCACAAATACCGGAGTTATCGCGTAACATACATACAAAAAAAGCATATAGTCGAATTGAGAACCTCCTCCTTTTTTTAAGTCGGTTAAACAGAGACTTGCAAATAAAAAAGAACACTGTGTAATGCAGCGTATCATAGGCTCCTATTGATAAAAAAAACTAAAAACTTGCCCTGTGCTTTTTTTGCTATGTTAAAAACGTCAGGCGTACAAACAACGATCTCCGCTTCAACATGCCAAAGTGTGTTGAATACCCATACTTCAACCAGAATAATTATAATCAGGAAGCATTCCAGTTGATGTCTCTATATACGCTACCCTTTAAATTTTTTCCTGTCCAACGCAACAATTCGACCCAACATCTACTTGAGTGGTAGTAAACTGTCTAGTTTCAAAATACAATGTTATACTCCATTGTCCGAAATTGTTGCAGCAGTAACTAGTAATTTAGAGACTATAAAAATGTGAACACAAAAGAGCCTAGTATTTTCTTTAGAGCAAATATTTTGAAATTATTTATTGCCTCTTTTATTTTATTGGCTCGTCTTTCTTTTGCAAATATATGTTTGCTTCATTTTCAAGTAACGAGGTCAATTCGATGCTTCTGTGGTGACGAATCTTGTAAAGAATTCATGAGGATTTGCATCGTTGCAACGCGTAGCTCGACAGGCTGGCTAGGCGACCGGCGCGCCTGGGTGGCCCGAGAGGTGCGTTTATTGCATTTTTCAGTGCACCGGCTACCTACTTTCTAAAAGGATAAATAGAGCTAAGTAGACATAGAAGACTCAGAAGTTTTACAGTTCTCAGGATTCATTTAAGTATTTATTTATTTCCAAAACTTAAGAGTCTATCCTACCTCAAATGGCTTTGGTTGATTCTGCATAACAGTGAAATAAAGTATATAATAAAAAACTAGTATCTATCTACTACCTGGAAATTTACAAAAAAACCACTGTATTCTACAGCCACTTACATATACCAATGATTCTTTTTATATCAACTGAACTAAATAGTAGACATATAGTATACGATATACGTTTTTCAAATTCGTTTGTAAAAAAAATAAATTCTAAAATAAAGCCAGTGCCTCTGCCTCTCAATCCGCGAAATAGAACCGATTCAGTACGAGAAAAATTCGAATTCGAGCTGAGGTATCTACTCTTAATCTATTATTATAGGTTATCAAACCAATGTAATAGACCAACAAAATTAATGTAACATAAATGTAAAGCGCTGGCATTGTCAATTCTCCTTTTCTTCTTTATAATTTGTTAAAGCTCCTTAACTTTCTACGTTAGTTTTCATTATAGTGACCCTCCCTACCTACCCTTAGGGCATACGAGAAGGGCACTATGACCTGTGCGCGCACAGGAACCTTACAAGTTCAGGTTCTGACCCCAGATCAGCCAGTGTACAGGGTTGTCACAGACCTCTGTCACTTGACTTCATCCGGTTCTTCGAGAGGCTAGTGCCTCGGGTGAGCCGCCCCGGGTGCACGTACATTACCCTCCATATACCCTTTTCCAGACAGGTACCGGAGCTGTAGACACGCTCACTTCCCATTGCGCATTGCACAACTAGCGGTTGCCACCGTTAAGCCGTCAACTCTGAGTCCACTACCAAATCTCCTCATTGGTGGCGGATCTTTAAGGCACGCTCACTTCCCGACGATGAAAAACGACGTCTCTCCACTTCCCTATAACCTAAGCGGCTGGACGCTGGAGGGACCGGAGGATATCTAGCTTATCCTCTGCTAGCTCTCCGGACCAGTGCCGGAGATGCCAGTCGCAGTGTCCTGCGACAATGTTCGGACATAGCTTCCTACTTAAAGGGCAACTCACGTGCCCCGCGCTTCTCGCCTCAGGCCCTCAACTAGATCGCTACTAAGACGCGCTAGCTGCTCACGAGACGGACGCCTCGGCAACATGCAACCGGGGCGGACAAACATATCCGTCTCTGCAGCTAACCACTAACCCCAGCGAGTCCATACCCAAGCCCCCAAAGGCGTATCACTGGCGGAGTGCTTGGCCCGGACGCCCGTGTACCCTTGTCTTGCCGTCGAGCCCGCAGTCTCTCCGGAAAGCCCTATCTATCGGGTCGAAGAAAAGAGAACACTCCGAGAACAATGGAACAGATCAGTCCTATGAAGTGAAGGCAAGGAACCTCCCCGCTCGACGTACCATTCCAATACCAGTACCTTACGCCGATTGGCAAATCCTTTCACTACGACGGCATTACTGTGTATGCCAACGATACTGTAAAAAGAAGAAGAAGTAAACGCTAGTGCCCCCACGCGGCACCGCCAGCAGCGGTGGCCGGCAACGTCGTATAGCATACCTGAGAACATATTTATAAAGTGCCTAAAACATATCACATAGGTAGCAAAAATTGTTACTAGGTGATTTTTTTTCGCTACAGTACAGTATAATTGAAACACCTAAGTATAGGGTCAAGAGCACTTGAAGCTTGACACTTAAGACTTAAATCCAACTATATGCCGCTTACGATAAAAACGGTCCACAGTACAAACTGTCAAGCTTGATGTGCTCTTGACTGTACTACCTAAAGTACCGATTTCTTTTTTAATAATATCAAGTGACGGGACGAACAAGTCGTGTGCCTGATGGTAAGTTACACGCCTGTCCATAACAGTTGCAGTGCCACCCAGAGCTTTAATTCACAAAGACTTAAGGGGCACTGCCACTGCGCCCGTCACCTTGAGACATAAGTTGACAAGTCCCATCTGCCTGTAAATTCACCAGCAACCTTACCCTTCAAAACTGGAACACAGTAATGCTGACATTACTGCTTGGCGGCAGAAATAGGTAATAAAAAAAAGTACTGTGAGAAACTGATGAGAAACCAAGCCTAAACTCGGCTTGGATTTCGGGTCTCCTTGCCGTGTTTATAACATTTCCGTTGGTATTTGTAATCAATATATGTGACCTTTGCTTAAACGCGCTCCCAAACGTACTTCTCAGCTCTGTGCCCATCTCCATGTATCCTAGATCGTTCCACTGAAGGCCCAAGTCGCAATATGCGAAAGTTGAGGAAATTTCGCGAATTTTGTTCGCAACGACGTGCTTACCAAGCGTTATGCTATTCCTGCATATTGTATACTGCATCACCATCTTAACAAACTTCATGCACTTTGCGGTTTTAAGTTTTAATGTTGCTAAATTATTTATAACAAAGCACGGGAATAACTTAAAGTTTGTTATTAGTATTTTGAACACGGTAAAACTTAACATTTATGGAACAAAATCTAAAGAAACCTATAATACCGAAGTTCTATTCACGTAAGGCCGTTGTTGTACGGTCTCTGTACAATTGTATGTCCGGACTTAACCTCTGACAAGAAGAGACGACTTCTCCTGATCTACAATTACACAGAGACCGTTCAAGATACGTCCTTTTGCTGTTTAGGCCATCCGCCACGCTACTGGCCCGATGTGATTAGGGGACTTCACATGTTTTCCAAAGATTATAATATAAAAAAGATTATATTATACCGTCCGGTTTTAAAAGGTAAGGCTGCCGATGAAATCACAGACACATGAGACTTGTCAACTTATGTCTCGGAGTGACAGACGGAGAAGCAATCAGATCTTTGCGATTTCAAGCTTTGAGTGGCACAGCAACTGCTATGGACAGGCGTGTCGCTTAACACCAGTTGCACGCCTTGTTCATCCCGTCATGCAAATAAAAGTTTAAAAATAAAATATCTAACTTTGCACATAATTTTTATATGGAGATATAACTTTTGGAGTATTACCAAGAACCTGCTATTTTGGTTTCTAACTTAAGCCCTATAGTTGGTATAAATTCCCATTTGTCCCAAAACTTGAAAATCGCCCAGCGGTTTAACGACACGCAGTGCCACCCGCTGCTCCGTCAGCTGCCATTGGGCGCTTGTCAACATCGGATTTGTGTCAAATTTTCCCCGTCTGTTCTTATTTTATTCATAATATTAATTTTAAGCATGCTGATTGCGGGACGCGAGCAGCGGTCCCCTACACCTCACCTCCTAGAAGCCATACTCGCATCCAAATACCTCACCTTAACCTCCACTTAGCGGAGTGTCAAACTAATATACTTTCATTTTTACGCCTGATCTGTTACTAATTTGAATTTTTGGGCAGCTATAAAGTATACAATATAACTGCAAGCACATTATACAAATAACAAAGGTACGAACCACCCATACATAAACAAAGTAAGTAGATATACTTCACCGTCATTCCGCGTCAATAACTAAAAGATAACTAAAATAAAAATCCTTTCACAGTTACAACAATGGATAAAAATTTTAAGCGTCTAACAGTCGTGGAGTCAATTTCCTTAATCGCGATCTGGGTTGTCACAGTTTAAAAAGTTAATGAAATATTCATTAATGTTTTCTTAGAGAGAGAGAATAGAGGAGGTTAAAAATTAATGCAAATTAGTATGATTTGTCGATTATTTCCTTTATTAAAACGTGTATATGAATCGCCACTTCATTACTAAGTCACGAAATCAATAAATTAAAAAATGAAAATATATTGGAATAATTCTTTTTATTATTTATTGACAACCAATTACATACATACATTATTACAATATTTAGAATCCCCTAAGGTTTCAAGCAATGCTATAATGCTGACAATACCCGAAATCGTAAAATAAGTTGCCTGTGTGATTCCATCACCGTGGAACTAGACGTAAGCTGGGATTCCACGCCTAAGTTGTGGATATTTCAAAGATTCACTTCCACATCTACATGGCTAATGGCTATGGAGTGGAATTCCCTGCCTGCAGACTTGTTCCCCGAACGCTATAACTTGGACCTTTTCAAGGCCAAAGTGAACAGACACTATTTGTATTTCAATAAATAAATTTAAAACTTTATTATATAACTGCTCAGACTAACAATTCTGTAAATTTACAATTTCATTTAAACACATTTACATTATTTGTTTACAATCGTATCCATTTGCTTGTGTGTAACATAACACACAGTAAACGCTTCTGATACTATGTTATAATGTGCATGTGGTATTTGTTTATTATTGGGTTTACACTCGGTAATTTCTGCAGTGTTATTTTATGTCCAAGTTTAATAGTGTATGCCTGTTTGCGAATCTAATACATAAATAAATAAGTGTGCATGCTACATCGTCGACCACATCGTCGCTTTCCATCAGGTGAGATATAAAAAAAGATATGGAATTCCTTGTGCGTAAACCGTACACACCATACAACTTCCATTTTTATGATTACACGTATTTGCTAGTAATCAGAAACTTACCTCTGAAGCTTTAATAAAATGAAAATATATTTGGTACGCTTGTGCTTTTCTTGAAAATAAAAATGCTGGTCCTCACAAAAACAACACCAAATATAAAATGCTATCGGTACGGTGAGTCACTTATGAAGGAGGCAATATGTCAATATATTTTGTTAAAAATTATACTTACACCAACAATCAAACTTGCATTTTAATAATCTCTATGGAGAGTACTAAACAACCGACTTCATAATGTTCAAGGAATTACATCTTTTTGCCAAGTTTTATTAAGATCGCTTACCGGAAAGTGCGCGAAACCGGATTCATCCCCTAGTTTGCCACCCTTAGAGGTGGAATATTTTCTTCAAATTTAAATGGAACCAATTCTGAGGTACTCTCTTTCCAACAAAAAAAGAATCATCAAAAACGTTTCACAAATGTCTTTCACTGTCAATACAATAATGTATTAACTCAAAAAGTGTATTTTTTCACAATAGATAAAAAAACGAATTACCTACACATATCCGGTAAAAATTGCTAAAATTTATTAAAATTAAAATTAAAACAATAACTTTATATTCTTCAATAAGGACTGTTTTGTTTAGAATTAGCTCACAAAAATTTTGTCTCATTTTGAGTTACGTATATATTTTTTAATTTTTTTTTTACAATATTGTTACGACGGTTTATATTCGCCTGTAGAGAATCATACGTTGCGTTCAGCAATAGTATAATCTTGAATTTCACATATTTTGAGTTACGACACTATTGTAATAGCAGTGCGAAATTATCGCGTAACGTACTTACAAAACAATATAAAAAATACAGTCGAATTAAGATACCTCGTCCTGTTTTAAAGTCGGTTAAAAACAACATTACATACGTTGCTTCGATCAAGTAAATAATCAAAGCACTTGTGTTATGGAAACCGGAAACAACGATAGTGTCACAAGCACTCAGACCCGAGACAATATAGAAAAGTTTTTCTACATTGACCAGCCCGAGACCTCAGTGATGGCAACACCAACACTACTCGATCACGAAACTCGCCAAAGAAATATATATATAACCGTTTAGATAGCTTGTGGCGGAGTGTAACACACACAAACTTTATGGATGTATTAAATCAATGTGACAACCCTGATTGTAATGTCGTTCCAAATGAAGAGGTTTCAGTTAAAAAGTAACAATTCCCTCTTTAATACCAGAAACACTACTTCAAGCCTTAAACTAATTGGAATAAAGATCAAACGGAATGAATTTGTAAAATGGAGTCGTAAAAGAAAATCAATCGTGAAATGAAGGCTTTTTTTAATCAAATCGACTAGAAAGGGGCGTTCGAAAATCGCCCATTAACTTTAACGAGGCACCTTTGTCATATTATTTCTTTTGAATTTTATAGAATTTTCTGCAATTAATTAATGCGGTTTTTTTTGTTTTAATTGGTCGAAAACCCTTAATTATTACAAATCAAAAACCCTTTTAATCTTCAAATTTATTGTCTTCTAAGTAGCTTTCGAAATATTACGTAAAATTTTTTTTGTAATATTAATTTATTGAATATCACGACGACGTTTGACTAATGATGACATGATATTCAATTTTTTTTTTTGTTCATAATTTCCATACAAAGCTTGAACACAAGGATCGATCTTTGTATTGAAATTATAATAATTCGTTTTTAACCGACTTAAAAAAAAGGAGGAGGTTCTCAATTCAACTGTATTTTTTTTTTGTATGTATGTTGCGCGATAATTCCGGTATTTGGGAACCGATTTTCATGATCCTTGTTTATGTTGGAAAAAGGATACCTCCATTGTGGTCCCATTTAATTTTGAAGAAAATCATCCACCTCTAAGGGTGGCTGTTCACGAATGAATATTCATTTTTATAAATAGCGCCTAAATTTTAACATAAGGAGCAATTATTTTAATGGTGGATTTTGCTACTCTCCAATTCAAGGCGTTTTTCGCTGTCAATATACTATGAGTAGTGAGAACCGATTTTCATTATCTCCTGTGTCAAGTCCTGTATAGTGGCGAACTAGGGGATATTTCAATAAAACTTGGCAAATGGATGTAATTCCACGTACTTTTGAGCTAGGTTTTTTTAGTACTGTGTACTGAGATTATTTTAATGGTACTTAGATATTATAGGTTATGATGACACACTATTAATTAGGACAGAATACCTAATATTATTTTCTGGAACAAAAGGAGCTTTTTCACATCTTATCTAAACGATCGCCAGAGTAAGAATCGTTTAATGGGTGGTTCCATACATCCATTCGTTAGTCTAAAGCCGTATCTAAATCGAAGCCATGCACCACAGGAACTTCCCATTCCAAGCTGCAATATAAGCTGCCTGCAGGTACATTGAGATGTACCTTCGTTGTTATGGCTAACTCTATACTGTCACTGGCATAGTGCGGAGATGATCCTAAATAAATATTAAACAAAACACTTATTAGACCATAACATTAATTATGAACTTTATGCACTAATAAAAAAAATCATAAATAAGTAAGCAAAATATATTTAAACACAAATATTGTCTTTTGAATTATTTTAATATACCATACAATTCAAACCATTAATTTATTCTGTACAGATAACACTGGTTCTTACTTACATGCGTACCTTTTCATTTACGACAGTGTATTTCACAACATGACACTCAAATAATAAAAGATTTGGAACAAAACATTCTTACAATCTCTTAATTTTTGTTAAAAAAAATGGAACCGATTTCAAACTTTACTTATATGTACAGGGTCAAGAGCACGTCAAACTTTTAAATCTAACTCTATGCCGCTTGCGCTAAGAACAGTCCAAAGTACAAAGTGTCAAGAAAGAAAGAAAGAAAGTGGCTTGACGTGCTCTTAACGTACGTACAAGCTGAAACTAAAAAGTTAACAATAGATTACCGGAAAGTGCGCGAAGTCGTATTCATCTCCCAGTTTGCCACTCTTATATTTAATTGGGATCAATACTGATGAGGTACCTCTTTCCAACAAAAAAAGAATCATCAAAATCGGTTCACAAATGGCGTAATCGCATAATAAACACACAAAAAAGTGAATTGGAAACCTCCTCCTTTATTGAAGTCGGTTAGAAATGGTAACTGATTTCATCAAGACAGTAATCATCATCAAGAAAATAAATATTTTACGGAATAGAAATACCTAGGTACGTAATTACAAAGTAGTTTCGATGTGAGATATACAAGTAAAGTAACGATGATGTAGATGAATAAAACCTGTTTTCAACGACGAGCGAATTAACGCTGAAATTGATAGGTTTATAAAAAATATCTCCCTGTATAGGACCTCGTTTCAGTCCATCAAAAATATAACATCCGTTTATTTCTCGCCATTATTCGCACAAAAAGTAACATTAGCTAAATAATAAACTTGAAGGGAAGAAAGGGGCTTGTTTACGAATCGTTTGGGGCAATATTCGTGTGATATGAGTCCACTGGGGTTGCCATATGAAATCGAAACGCAGTGTTTTATTTATATATGAAGCGCACTATAAGTTTCCGGAATGAATAAGAAAAAAATACTATAAATAGTCAGAAATGAATTTATTATTTCTCAAAATATTCTCCGTTAGCGTTAATGCACTTTTTCATACGAATGAACCAATTTTGAAAACCCCGTGGTAATCTCTGAAACATATTTTTCATACTCTTCAACAGCCTCTTCAGGTGATGAAAATCGTTGACCGCGTAACTGGTTCTTAATTTTTGGAAATAAATAAAAGTCACAAGGTACCAGGTCGAGACTGTACGCGGGATGGCTCATAAGGTCAACGTTGTTCACCTTCAAAAGTTCATTTATCTGTCTGGCCGTGTGAGAACTGGCATTATCGTGGTGAAAGATGATACGGCATTTACGGTTATTTTTACGGAGTTTGTCAATAACTTCCGGCAAACAAATGGTCGTATACCAATCACTATTCATGGTACAACGATTCTCCAAAGCAACAGTAGCCACGTGTCCAGTTTTATTAAAAAGAAGCAATCATCCGCTTAGAGGCACTTTGCACGCGCGCCACTTTGGTTGGTTTCGGCTCATCTCGAAAGACCCATACGCTCGATAGCTGCTTTGTTTTGGGATCGTAACTATAAATCCATGTTTCGTCACCTGTTACTATGTCCCACACCAAATTTGACGCCCCTTCGTTGAATCTGGTAAGCATGGCATTGCACCATGTGACGCGATCCGTTTTTTGAGCCTCAATCAAATTGTGTGGGATCCGCCGAGAGCACAGCTTTTTCGCACCTAAATGTTTGTGTAGTATTGATTGTATTGAACTCATGCCTACGCCTAAAGATGCCCGAATCTCTTGATATGTCGCATACCTGTCTGTTTTAATCATACGGCCCACAGCGTCGATGTATTTGTTGTTCACAGCAGTGGACGGGCGACCATCATGAAATTCATCACTGAGATTCACACGACCATGTTTGAATTCTGCAAACCAGCGATAAATAGTCGTCTTGCATGGTGCTTCATCGCTAAAAGCAGTTTGAAGCCGAGCAAAGTCCCGCTGAGCTGTTAAATTACGCTTAAAGTCGTAGAAAATCATACTACGAATATTTTCACGAGTTAAAAATCCATAGAGATGTAGACAACCAATTTCTAAAATGACGTTACAATGTAAAAGCAGGTGACAGTTAGATGAAACAAACTGTATTCTACAGCCAAATAGTTCCATTATCAAATGATGTAATTACTTTTTAAATATTGTTTATGTAAGTGGCCAGTTCCGGAAACTTATAGTATATAATTTCTAACAAAAACAAACATAACAGGAACTTTGATTATTCTGGTTTGGAATGGCTACAAGCGATATACTTTGTTTGTTATAATGTTCTTTTATTGTAATTGAATCTTTTACAATTACTTCATAACCAATGGTCGGAAAAAGGTATTCCACGTACATAGATACATGTATAGATATAGCTACAAGGAGTGACATAGACTTGTTAAAATCACCAAATTTTAATTAGTTTTTTCTTCGAATTCATTTGAATTTATATTTTTGAATTTATATCTCATCTAGGAAGTCAAAGTTCGATTTTAAAGTAATTCTTGTGGTGCCATGTAAAAAAAATGCAATAAATTGCTAACTGACTTTTCATTACAGTAAACCTGTTTGGCGGAAGAAATAAGTATGATGGCAGTACTTCCCTGGACGAACTCTTTCACAAGGAGCTCTACTGAAGCGAAACAATTACTGTCATAATCTCAGTACAGAGTACTAAAAAAGCGACCTCAACAGTACGTGGAATTACATCTATTTGCCAAGTTTTATTGAAATCGGTTACCGGAAAGTGCGCAAACAACATTCATCCCCTAGTTCGCTACCATACGGAACTTGGCAAGGGCGATAACAAAAATCGGTTCTCACTACTCAAAGTATATTGAGAAGAAAACGCCTTGAATTGGAGAATAGCAAAATCAACCATTAAAATAATTGCTCCTTATGAAAAAATTTTGGCGCTATTTGTAAAAAATAATCTTCATGCGTGAACAGCTACCCTTAGAGGTGGATTATTTTCTTCAAAATTAAATGGGACCACTATGGAGGTACGCTCTTTCCAACAAAAAAAAGAATCATCAAAATCGGTTCCCAAATACCGGAGTTATCGCGTAACATACATACAAAAAAAAACATACAGTTGAATTGAGAACCTCCTCTTTTTTTGAAGTCGGTTAAAAAGACAATGTCACGTATGAGGCTTCATTTGCATTATGCGTCTTTTAATTTGGCGAAGCGGAACGCGCTACGTCTTTTCGCTCTTATTGCATAAATGTAAAGATTTTCCTGACAGACTCAAACCGGTTCATGAGTACGCCGCCAAGTGTGGTGACTCCCTACTAACAGAGCCAAGATGTAAAGCGCGTCGTAGACAATCAAATAATTTGTAAAATTTATCCTTCAAACTTCACGTTTTCTACAAACAATGTCGCAAACAATCAAATTAACCATCGGTTACCTATCAGTAGTCCGAAATGACAATTTCTAGAATTAACGTTTGCTCGAATTTTCATAAACTCGAAAGTAATTTTGAGAGGAAAATGTTTTTTTCTTTTAAACCTATCTTAACCTAACGTAACCGAACCTAATCGTGTCTTAGCGATAAACATCCAACATATCCTGAAAGAACAACGGTTTCGTTAAAATTCGGTTTTCGGTGTAATGAAAATTCAAACAAACATTATTTCGGAAAAAAAGATTTGAGTATGTGATAGGTTACCGAGCGATCAAACAAGTTTGACAAACTTACCTGTAGTTCATCCTCGATCATCTCTTTCTACAGACGTACGTACCGCACTACAGTTAATACAATGAGTCATATCTCTTTGTAATTTGTGCAATGAGTAAGAATAACAGATAAAGCGTTTCTGGCATTAACTCTAGCACTATGTATTAAGAAAAAAAGAAATATACGTTGGTATAGAGAATGGTTGAAATTAAGAGAAAAACATGTCCACGAAAATTTGTTAAAAGAAATATTGACAACTGAAGTTTGGCTTGACAAACATACTTTCAAACATGTTTGTCAAACAAGCCGTGAATCTAGATTTCCATCAAATGCATCAAACACGACCGCATACGAACGCAAAAGTATGACAAACACATAAAATTTGACAAATTATTTGATCCTTCACGGGGAGTTTAAGCCCATAATCACCTAGATACAAAAACTTGCTTTGCTCAAGGTTTTTTTTATGATACTAAGTGAAGGGATGAACAAGTAAGCGACACTCCTGTCAATAACAGTTGCAGTGCCACTGCGCCCGTCACCCTGAAACATAATTTAACAAGTCCCGTTTGCCTGTAATATCACCGGCACCCTTACTCTTCAATACCGGGACGCAGTAATGTACACATTACTGCTTGGCGGCAGAAATAGATAACGTCGCGGTACTTCCCTGGACGAATTCTTTCACGTGGAACCCTACTGCTACAAACTAAGTTCACTCGCGCAGAAACTCGACCTAGTGCCCACATCCATGACGACGAGATTTTTCTGACTTTCTCGTACCTTTAAAGTGTATATAAAGATGTTCTTATAATAGCTACATTCTATATACATACTTTATAAAAAGTCCGCAAATTTCACAACGATGACAACACTAGAAGACGCCCGTCGTCTTGTAATACGAGTGGCAATAACAAACCTTTTATATCGCCGTGTAATAAGAAATATGAGTGTCTCGTGTTCGCCGCAGCTCGAACTTTATTACATTGTGTAATGTAACCTGAATAACACAAATTATCTATATTTATACACATATTATATACATGACGATTCTGAGTTGCAATCTTGGAATTCCGTGTTTACTTGGGCGGGGATTACTTTGCCGAGCAATTTGGTTTTTCTTTTTATAATACTAAGTTACGGGACGAACAAGTCGTGGGCGTGGTGGTAAGCGACACGCCTGTTCCGTAACAATTGCAGTGCCACTCAGAGCTTTAAATCCTAAAGATCTGAGGGGCACTGACTTAGGTTGACAAGTCCCAAGTGCCTGTAATTTCACCAACACCCTTATCCTTCATAACCGGTACGCAGTAATGCTAACGCTTTCACAAGTAGTTTCAGAAGATATTAAATTTATCAATGTTTCATGCTACTTCAATTGAAATTAGTCATAAATTTTAATGCTCTGGGACGTAGAGAGAAATGCGCTGCGTTACTCCGGGATTCGACCCATTGAAATAGCATAAAACATGTATTGATAACAAATTTAATTATCCACTTCACAGAAGCTCTTGGTGAAAAACCTTACACAGCATTGACTCTATGTAGTGGTCTAAACTCTATCCTGAGAGAGGAGGCCTATGAACAACATAGAAACTCGCATAAATAGGTTGATAACGTAGCGGAGTTGTAACCAGGTTGCAACGTGACAATATACCATGTACTACATATTTCCCATTATAATGAGCACCACCCTATTCACTCTGGAGAATAAAGTTTTGGAGACAGAAAACAGTGTCTCTTTGTGTATTTCGAAGTAGTTGTCCTTGCATAAATTGGAACACGCCAGTAGAGCGGGATAAGGACTAAATTGTTATTTTCTTTCTTGTTCAGCAAAATTAGCATGTGCACAATGACTAAAAGTTATGTCTTCCCTTAGCTGTCAAATTACTCTCAAATACCCAGTCACTCGAATTAAGGGACACTTATTTTTATGAGTTCGGTGGCTCAACGTTTTGCAATGTGGGCGCTGGAGAAAGTCCTGGATAGATCGCATTGTTTGTAAATTTGGAGATGGATTGATTAGGTTATCTACATAGTTATTCTGCCTTTAACGTGAGAAAGTTTGCTCACTGCTTCCAATTAGTATTAGTTCCGAAACCGAGGAATGACGGTCCAAAATGTCACCCGTGTCCGAAATGTCATTTTATCTCTAGGTGTACAAGCGATATTCGCATTTTCTAGGATTCGAACCGGACACAAGCGACATCCGAAGTGGGTCCCAGTTTTCTAGATTTATATAGTCTCGGATTCGAAGCTTAAATTATTCCGAATTTAAAATATTCCGTTACGCCTACTGCTTGCCCGCATTCATTAAATTTGATTCAGGCATTTCTATAACACAGAGAATGTTCTCGTGAGTTCCATTTAGTACCGCTAATGTGTTTGTCTTTAGCTAATTCTGCTTCTGTGTTGCTGTTTTTTAATTGATAATGATAATGAATTTAAGTCGAACTCGGATACTTAAGAGAACTTTGAAGATTAGAGACAAATTGTATTAGTCCTAAGAATCACTTTTCGAAATGACTACTAAGTACATCGTTAGTTTTAATATTACTGTCTAATAGCATTTGACCCTAATTTCTTGTAAGTTTAACCCTTTGGGAATTTATGAAACTTAATCGCGGAATAAGTAAAACAAATCTAATCTTAATGATAGGCTCGCAGACTTAAGTATCCTGTTATGCGTTTGGGACAATCAATTAGCGGATAGCGATTTTCTAATTAATTGCATTTTTTTATAATATCAAGTGACGGGACGAAGGAGTCGTGCGCATGATGGTAAGCTACACGCCTGTCCATAACAATTGTAGTGCCGCTCAGAGCTTTAAATCGCAAAGATCTGAGGGGCACTGCTAGTGTGTCTGTCACCCTGAAACGTTAGTTGACAAGTCCCATGTGCCTGTAATTTCACCAGGATAAAGGATAAGGAAGGAAGGATAAGGGTTTATCCTTTATAACCGGAACGCAGTAATGCTAACATGACTGCTTGGCGGCAGAAGTAGGTAAGATGGCAGTACTTCCCTGGACGAACTCTTTCACAACGAGCTCTACTGCTGCTATAACTATATGTCGTTGTATACATACACATCACTGATGCAACGGGCCTTTGTTTCTACTTCCACAAGTACAGAAGTTCCGCACGCTTTTTCACATCTGTTTCCGTTTCTGCTTCTTTTATAACGGAAGTTTACCACATTCGTGATGGAGGAGGCGCGCGCACAAATTGCTGAACGGTGGGGGCACATTGTTTAGCTGTTTTTTATTGTGTTAAGTTAAAAAAATAAATATTAGACATGTGTATACTACATAATATGTGATTACATATGTACGTTGCTCCGATCCCAAAATAAATAACTAAAGCACTTGTGTTATGGAAATCGGAGACAACGACGGTACCATAAATACTCAGACTCGAGACAATATAGAAAACCCAGACCTCAGAGATGGCGACACCATGACAAACCGCTCAACCATGGTGGTCGTCATAATACAGTACAGTGATTATTATGAAACCAAAAACAAGTCCTATTTAGAACAATTTTTTTTTATTTACAGACTTTGTTCTTTGTTTTCTCTTATAATCTCTTTTTGGCTTGCTAAGCACTTTATATTGTTTCATCTTGGTGGAAATTCGTAAATGGCATTGGATTACTTATATTCAAGTATACTATAATTGTATTATTTGGCCGTGAATTTTCTTAAAATGTATAAATAAATAAATATTTCGTTGAGGTCCTTAGAGTATTCGCACTTCCGCTTCCGCTTCTGTTTGCGCTAATAATTAATTGCGACATCTGTTTCCATTTCTGTTTCCGATATGACACTTCCGTTGCATCACTAATGGAAACAGGCATTGACTGTAGGTCAATGCATACCGGCATTGTTGTGACCTAATACTAAAACATATTTGCAACATGTTTACGATTTCATTACTACTTGTTTAAACTTGGGAGGCTACTTTTCTCTAAAATGTTATATCACACCCTTTGTCACGAACAATTGACTACAGTGGCATAGCAACGTTATAATAAGAACCATTTTTTCTGAAGTTTTCTTTTGCAATTTAATTTCCAAGGATCCGTTAAATAGGAATTCTGTGAAAAAGGTTTTACACAGGACCAGGACAAAGCCTTGGAATACAAATAACGTTGGGCTGAGGTAAAAACTAGATATAATAGATTAGCCAAGCAACCATCAGCTCCTTCTTTGACCAGACAAAATAGTGAAACGTCATTAGTATCGAATCACTCCGGTATCACTACAGTGCATTGTAATTTACACCGAAAGAACGCTAAGTTGCCAAGACTCGTACTGCCCAAGTTTGATGGAAACGTAAAGAATTGGATTCAATTTTGGGGTCAGTTCCGGAAAATTCGTGAAGATGATGATATCGATAATATTGAAAAGTTTCAAAACCTACTGCAAGCTATGACAGAGAACAGCCCTGCCTATCAACTCGTCATGTGTTATCCGCCCAGCGCAGCCAACTACCCGAAGGCTACTGAGGCGCTCAAGCCACGTTTTGCTCGTGATGATGTATTAATAGCGACATATGTCAGAGACCTACTCAGCTTGGTTTGGTCACAGTTGAAAGGACATAAGTGCAGTCTATCGCTGCTCTATGACAATCTACAGACTCACCTTCAAGCTCGAAAGAAACTTAGAAACACTAAACGTTACCGAAGATAAGTTTGCTTCCATTCTGTGTCCTATGATTGAAAGTGAGCTACTTGAAGAATTACTTCGATCTTGGAATCGTATACGGACGAAACGAGAATACATTACCAACGAACAGGTAAATGACTTAAGCAAACCTATGAGCTTCCTCAAGGCTGAAGTAGAGTCTGAAGAGCGTATTAGTATATCTCGGCAAGGGTTCTCCGAGATCTAGAGGGCCCTACTGCTTGTTTGCATTTGAAACCAAGAAAGTCGCGAAAACTGGTTCTAGGAATTCTGTGAATGTAACACAATGTTTGTGGTGTGATAAAGAAAGTCACTCAAGTATAGAATGCCATAAGGCTACTAAAATATTGCCGAAAGAAAGATTGGAATTTGTAAAATCTAAAAAAGCATGCCAAATTTGTTTAAAAAAGACACACATTTCTAAAAAATGCAAAAGCCAAATTTTACTCGGTGCGGACTTCTCAGGTATGTTATTTACTGGTAAGATTTTACAACTCAAAAATAATTTAACCGCAGTTCAAACCAAAATGGGGTGGACTATTCAGGGTCAAATTACTGGCGTCTATACGACTACTATGGCCCTACACTCCTTATCCAATTTGGAATTAGGTGGTCTGTGGGATTTAGAAATTCTGGGAATTCGAGACCCCAGTGAGCTAGTTTCGAAACAGTCTCGAGAAAAAAAAAATTTGCAGCGGTTCAATGATACTATCTCTATAAATAAAGAAAACAGTATCAAGTTCACTTGTCATGGCGCGAGCATAGTCCGCGACCACTACCTAATTTCAAGATAGCAAAAAAAAGGACTGTTGTCTACCACAAAGCGACTTGAATCGTTAGGTAAAGTAGACGATTGACGCGCTGCATTCAACGAGTGGGTAAGTTTAGGTATTATTGAAAGGGCCTCACGCCAAAACAATCGCACTGGGCATTTCATACCACACCACGCGGTCATTAAAGAGTTGGGCGCAACGATAAAGATAAGACCAGTCTTCGACGCATCAGCTAGAGACGCCAATCGAATTTCACTAAATAATTGTTTAGAGAAAGGCATCAATCTAATAGAGTAGATTCCTAATATTCTCTTCAATTTCAGAACAGAAGCCATTGGAGTTACTGCAGACATAGCTAAAGCAGTCTGACAAATTTCAATATTTCCTGAAGACCGTGAGCACTCGAAGTTTCTTTGGTGGTCTAACATTAAGGAAACGGATAAGACTTTACGGACAGACACAACGGAAAAGGATAGACACAAACGTGTCGTTTTCGGCGTAACATTGACCTTGCAGTCCGTTTCACCTTGCAGCCACTATTGCCTGCCACTTAGACAAAGCTCCGGATCATTTAAAGGAAACAGCTGTCTAACTGAAGAATTCTTTCTACGTCGACAATTGTGTTACAAGTTTAAGCTTTGAAGATATGGAAAAATTCATGAACTACTTAGGTATTGTATGGAATTTAGACGGCGATTATCTTAGCTGTAATATCAATTCTGTTAACGGTGCCGAAGGACGCATTACAAAACGAAGCCTTCTGTCTATAGCGCAAAAAATATTCGATCCTATTTACATTTGTTGTCCTACAACCATAGTCCCTAAAATGATATTACAGAGGTCTTGGGCCACAAAATTATCTTGGGATGATGAATTACCTTCCGATTCACTTAGGGATTCCGTAGTTGGGCGGAAGAATTACATCTCATTAGCAATATCAAAATACCGAGGCGCCTTACTCGTCATAGTATTGAAAATTGTCAAAACTCATCACATGTTTTTTGGCGACGCTAGTCAAAAGGCCTACGCCACGTGTATGTTCCTTCGCTCTGTATTTCAAGATGAAGCCTGTGTACGACTAGTCAACCCATGATTTCATTTTAGCACTGCGTCGTTTTATAGCTCGACGAGGAAGAGTAAGCGATATTTATAGCGACAATGGAACAAATTTTACGGGTTTCAACAATGTTCTGAAATTTGTTAATTGGAATATAATATAAGATAATCGCAGCATTCTCTACAGTACAACGGCTAAAGTGGCACTTTATACCTCTTGGTGCTCCTTGGTGGGGAGGGTTGTACGAGCGCATGGTCCGCATTATGAAGGAGATGCTCAGCAAAGTACTAGGTAGAGCCTCTTTAACACTAGTTGAGCTTCAAACAGTACTTTGCGATTACGAAGCAAACATAAACAGTAGACCACTGACGTACGTAGGTAACGACGAGAATGAAACCAGACCGCTCACCCCGTCGATGTTCATTCAGCCAATAAATGAACATAGCGTTCCTGACATGGATGTCGTTGACAATAAGTCACCAAATGTGAGAGCTCGATATTGCCAAAGAATTCGTGAAGATCTCAGGCGACGTTTTCTCAACGAGTATGTCGCCTACCTAATTCACAAGGGGAAACAACATCGTGCTACAGAAGTACAAGTAGGAGACATTGTTCTAGTAGAGCAGGAAAATCAAAAGCGTATCTTGTGGCCTCTTGCTCGCGTAACTGAGATTTATACAAGTGCGGATGGTCACAGTAGGGCGGCAAAGGTTCGTACCGCCTCCGGAGAGAAGGTACGGCCATTAGAACGTCTTTTCCCATTAGAGACCCACTATATATACCTGAATCCTTTTTTTTTATCTCTGGGACGCGTTACGCGTACCGCTCAGCTCGGGGGGAGCTGCGAGCGGTTATGTGTGACTCCCGGGCTCTAGTCCGGTATACACACTAAAACCCAGCGGTTAACCCCCACCGCCATAGCGAGGCGCCCCTGGATCCACTTACGCATACTACAGGAACGCCTCGGCGGATGGTCCTCGTGAGCGGACCCCGGCCTTCAGAGAGTGCCCCGGGTCAACACAAAGGCACCCTCACACTTGTAAGCACAGACTTGGAGATAGGGTCCCCCGACCCTTGTCCCCACGGCTCACTACAGCGGGGGAAGAAGGTGGGCGTACTGCCTCCTTCGTTTCCCCAGCCGCCGTCTTTGGAGCGGGTCAGCGAGGGGGTCGTCCTCTCTGAGCCGTTCCGAGGCCTCCTTATGCGTACGCTTTCACAGAAGGAGGCCATTGCATCCCAACACCTCTGACTATCGAGCATCGCGCCCACGATCGACTTATGACCACCTCCCCCTTGTCCACGGCGTCTGTCGTGAGACTCTTCAGGGCATCCAGGACGTCGACAGTAGACCACCCCGCCCTGAAGCCGTACTGGGCTTCCGAGAGACCAGGCCCGACATCCTCGAGCGTCGCACACTGCAGTCAGAGCAGTATGCAGGCGGCTCGCCAAATCGTCGGCGGTGACGCCTGAATTTATAATGTGCCTGAATATACCTGCCCTGCCTGTTCCTCCTTTAACAACGTTGACCACAATGTACCTGAGACTTCAACACCGAGCCCACTACCGAAAACGACTATGACTCGCTGTGGCCGTGTATCACGGCCACCTGACAGATTCACTTTTAAATAGCGTATTTATTTTTTTTGTAATGACCTATCATTTATAATGTATGTTTTGTCGAACCGTCCGGTTCCTTCTTCGTAGAGAGTGGCACGAACAATTGAGTACGGTCGCATAGCAACGTTATAATAAGAACCATTTTTTCTGAAGTTTTCTTTTGCAGTTTAATTTCCAAGGATCCGTCAAACCCTTAGTGTAATAAGGCCGCATCTACACAATGACAACTTTTCGGAAGAAAGGTTTAAAGAATTTACGGATGAAATCAGTTGATAAGTTTTTTATGACAAGTCTGTTGCAGCATGGTGCTATTTCAAATACTTTATTGGTAGTAGAAATAATGGACTAGTAATGCAACGGATGTGTCGTAATGGTAACAGAAGTCAAAAGTAAATGTTAACTAAAACGGAAATGGAAGCGGATGCGAAAGCGTAAATACGAAATAGTTCCAAACAGGGCTTACATTTGGTTTCTCGCACGTGCCCTATCGCCAAACAATACGCACATGCGCCTGATCCATCGCGAACGTTATAAACTTCCGATAAAAGTTCTGTTATAAAAGTTTCGGAAGCAGAAATGGAAGCAGATGTGACAAACTATGCGGAACTTTCACAGTTGCGGAAGCCGAAGCAGAGGTCTGTTGCATCACTAAAGTGAACTCCAATTTTTAACAATCGTTATTATGTTTCTTCCCTATTTCACCCCTTTGTTCTCTATACGCTTGTAAACTTTCGCGTTGCATTAAGCTTACAAAACGAAAGAAAACACTATGAAACAATTTAATAGGTATTTGCGCATCTACCTATTATCCTAATGCTTTGGTCAGGCTGCACTCGCTGTAGTCACGAGCTGACTTTGCACAGCCCGTGACCACGGCCAGTGCAACCATTCAGAAACGTCAGGAAAATACTCGTGGATACGTGTGCAAATACCAGTTAATCTCTTTGTTCTTTGTCGAGTACCAGATTAAAAAATAGGTTAATACAAGTCTACTGGACTGAAATTAGATTCTACTGGCGATTTTTGATAAATTTACAACACGAGTTACATTATTAAATATATTGAAAGGCCGGGAAAACAAGAATTTCCCGACGAGTCTCTCATATTTAATTGGTTGTGCAGTGAGGTAATTCGGATGACATCTTGTTTTCGACGTACAGTGAAACAGGAACAGTCTTAGATAGTGTGTTTATTCGTTCATGGTGCATATAGAAGTGAATTAATAATTGAATTAAAATATAAAGAATCTTATGCCTTCTTAACATTTCCTTCAATACGCAATTCAGTGCCATAGACACTGAACACATTACAACTCCCCCAAAAAAGCCCATGGCTCACCAACGGTTTCCGAAGTAAAAAAAATATATGTTATTAAAGAAAATTTTGATTTACATTATACAAGTACATTTATTAAGATAATTTAAACTAAAACTATCAATTTATATTCAGAAATAACAGAACTTTATCAGAAATAAATTACAAATAAACATTAAATTTATTTGTTCAACAATTAAATTAATTACAAAATGTCAATCTGCAACGTAGGCTACGTCTGGTGTCTTCCTAGATACAAATATAAATCGGCAACAGGCTTCAACAATGCAATTCGCCAGACCTAGTTATTTCTAATTTGACTTTAAGATTGAAAAAGGACCGCTCCGAATCTTTGCTGGTTCAAACGTCCCCATAACTCTGGCAACATTACCGGGCTAAATGATCAACGAAATTTGTTGTACCAGGTAAGGTCCAGAGCGTGAGCCACAGTCTCTATGTCAAAGCCGACGACCCAATTCACTTATGTATTCCTTGGCCTCCGCATCCCGAGTCCCCGCAGTCTCCACTGCAATTAAATATGTTAAAAGTAATATTTGTTGTGTTAGGAAAATTGCTTCATTGTTTAGACACTTCAGAATTCATAAGGACGAGCACCATAATTATATAAACATTTTTAAACATATTTTTTTTATTGAAGGCTATTTGACAGATTTTCTTTGATCTGTTTACATAGTTCATTATTAGATTTAAAAGCTTAGAGCAACAAACAGAAATAGACTTTCATATTTACTTTCATTACTAAGGTTCATAAACGACAAACTTTGCATGTTTTATTTTAATAATGCAAATATTTTGAAGCATGATCGAGAAAACAAAATTGTAACATAAAAAAATTAGTAGAGGAAATAATTAATAGTAAAAAAAACATCGAGAGCCGCACACTGAGGGTATTGTGCCTAGGAAACTGACATTTAAGTGGCTAAGCTAATGCTTAATAGACACCGGTCCCCTGGACAAGGTTGCAACGAGACGAATATAAAACTCCTTTGGAGGAGTTTCGAATGTAGCCCACAGGAATATAGCGTACTTGAGTCTTTTGCGGTTGTATTGATAAAAACATGGATTTGCTCTTGTCCAGATTCAGACTGTTAGGTCCATAGAAAGCCGACAGAGCTATTCGATAATGTGACTCAAAAATATGTCTCAAATTCACCTCTATCAAGTCATAGTCTCCAATCCCACGTCTATAGGTTTCCTAGTAGGTACACTGACAGTGTCCATTCAGTCTCACTAGTAACAAACATATTTGATATTTCAACGACAAACCTGTAACGATGTGATCTGCTTCATCGTCATCACACCTTTTATCATCCTCTTTTCTGGCTCCTGCCCACTTACTTTTCAAATTTTGAATCGTTCTCTAATTCTTTTTTTTCGTTATTATTACTTTAGTTCGTGCCGTCATCACTCTCATCAAAATTCGTGAAGTGAGAGAACGCGATCATGAAGCATCCTCATTTAAAGTCATAACTCAACTGATTTACTTCTTTTTCATCATTAGAATACGTATATAGGCCCTCCTGGGGTAAGTGGACTATTCATAAGATTATTTTGGGAGTGTTTTTTGTACTGTTGTACCTTTTAATACCGTTGTATTTTTATTACAGCCTTTTGTTCGTTCATTTTGTATGTACATCTAATACATTCATGGGGACCGAGCTCTTATTTTACTTTCGCTAATGCTAGGCCACAAACCTTTGTTCCTCTTTTGTCCATATTACGTGTAAGTTAGTGTCGTTCGAAAAAAGGAAGAGGTTTTCAATTCGACTCAATTTTTTTGTGCGTGTTTTGTGAACCGATTTCGATAATTCTTTTTTTGATGGAAAGGGGGTACCTCAAAAGTGATCCTATTTTAAATTTGGAGAAAATATTCCACCTCTAAGCGCGTTCGTGAAATGCTCCATTGCATCGCTACACTTGCGATTTATAGGCGATTGCATCGATGCAAACGCGCGATTGCATCGATACAAATGCGCCACTGCATGCGCCTCTGACGATGACGATGCAATCACCTATAAATCCGAAGTGTAGCGATTCAATCGGGTGTTCGTATCTATGCAGTCGCGCGCTTGCATCGCGTTTGCTTTGCTACATAAAATCTCGCGCATGTGTAAAGGTAGACGATTAGCGATATATAATAGATTTGATTCCACAAAGTCTTCAGTTAAGTTTTTGGAATCTCCCAACGTCGGCCGCCGTGTCAATAAAAATAAGTAATACTTTGTAAACGAATCGCTTTCGCCTATTATGCAATCCACACCTCACACCGCAACGTAAAGCGACAGATTGTTGCCAACACACGTTTGTTCGCTAACTATCACGAATCTTAAGCTGTTTACCATTATTAATTATTTACGATCTAGGAAGTCTTGACTGTGAATTTTGTTATATAATCGAAAGCTTCTTCCATGTTAGTCTGCCGACAACTTTCTCGATCTCATGATATCATATGAAACTGGAAATGAATCCTTCCGGGACTACGGTACGTAGACACCCGAGTGCAAAGTGTTTATAGGCTAATTGTCAGAATCTAGAATAAATGAAATTCGTGTTTTAAAGTTTTAAAACAGTGGGGTGAGAGGGTCATGAGAGCGCGTACTGCAGGGAAATATGGACATTTGAATGACAAAAAGAGCTATGGTTATTGATTGATGGTAAAAAATTATGCTGAATAATAACTTTATTGTTAAGGCAGCATTTTTTAAACCAACTTCAAAAAAAGGAGGAGGTTCTCAATTCGACTCTATGTTTTTTTACGTACATATGTTACGCGATAACTCGTGATAAGATAATTTGTGAACCGATTTTGATTATTCTTTTTTTTT
>NW_020653713.1:6053651-6096253 GCF_003589595.1 Hyposmocoma kahamanoa
AAAGATAACGTGCAATTAAATTTCCGAGAACAGGTCGCAAAAAACTTTTTAAATAAAATTAAATAAAATTTGAAATGTCCAGATCTTAGCTTTGCTACAATTATTATTTTATTACTTTATATACCTTCTACCATAATCAACATTAGGAAAGATAAAATAGGCAATAATTTATTTTTTTAATCAAATTACTATCGTAGGAAGTTTCGACCTCAGTACCTTTGAAGACTGATTTCAGCAAATAAGGATGTATTAAGTACTACTTTTTTTGTATTAATATGAAAGTTTAGAGTTAGCGCAGTTTTTAAAGTTACCCAGGAAGTATGGAATTGCCGTTTTAAATTTACGAATTTTTCACTTTGAATCAAAACCTTCGTAGTTTCCATTGATGTTACGAAGCCGATTATTTTGTGCGTTAAAGTACAATTCATAAACATTGAGTTACAAATAAAATCCGAAAAATTGTTGTACAAATTGAAAAAAAAAATTTAGAGCAGACCGGTTGAAAATTTCAAAAGAACCATTAAAAAATCATAACTCGAAAACTACGAAAAATCGCGGAACATACATGGGGGTGATTCGGATACCCCTCAATGTGAGGTACCTAAAATTTTTTTTGGACGTCACGATCCCGGCCATCCTGTATAATTAGGGTAAGTTTCGATATCTCCGACTCGTTAAGTAACTTTAATATAGTAATACGTGCCAATACCGCGAAAGTTACCAATACGCGTTAGTCAAGGATGTAGATGCCGTAGTACGACTTAAGTAAAATCGGACTTCAAAAAACAATGTGACAATTCCAAATTCAATTCGGAGAAAATTCCTTACTTGACCGCTATATAAAAGTTTTTGTATGTCAAATATCACTACCCGAGTACCGACAATATTCGCCAACAACGTGTTTCAAACTTGGCAATTGAAACGAAATAAAACTAAACTCTCTTGATGTGGATACCAAACCGTCCGTAACAGCCACAGAAAAAAATAACCACCTACAAATGGACCACGTAGTCTGAGAATGGGTACCTACGTTTGTTTGTTTTGCCTTTTTTTATATTGTACATCGTTAGTCTTGTGTTTCATTATCACGAATTAGAATCTGAGACAAGCCCTTTGCTCTTTTGACGTTTCTATAAAACCATCTTGGTTACATCTTACGAATTGTGAAAAATTTATTTATATCGATACTTCGGGGAAGAAAAAGCTTAAAAGCAAAATTACTAAGTTTGAAAAGTAATTGAAAAATAAGTCTTTATGAATGTTTTGGTTCATAAATATATTATCTTTTTAATTTTTATTGCTATTTTTACGTAAATATTTCATTTCATGAATTTTGTTTTTTCGACTATACTAATGGAAAGAGCTTGAATACCCATTGAAGTAAATTACATCCTATAGATATTTATTGACAAAATTGACTTTTAAACCTTTTCTTCGCAATAGCGATTTATCTAAAAGGAAGACCAACGACATAAGGCAAAATAAAATTAATAAAACAACTGAAAGCCTAAAAAATAACAGAAACTTATAAATAGAAATATAGCAAGGCACGTGCACAATTTGATTAACCTATCGCATAATAAAACAATCACAGTTGTAAGCCTCACAATGAGTCAAAGTAGTTCTCACTAAGCGCTCTCTTTGCCGAAATTGAAAAGATCCAGACCACAAGTACTACATACAGCGTCAAAATGTTTCTTGCACGCCACATACAATTTGACCTGCAATTAATATAGGCCGGGGCAAAACCAAATGTGTATCATTTCTCAGGGCCCTTTTCTATAATTGTCTCTTCTTTCTATTGGTCACTCGTTTCCTTCGTTCGCGTGATCGCCGTGTGATTTTCAAGTGCATCTTCATTCCCTTCTGGTACTATACCCTTGCTTCTCTGTCATGTCACATGTCAGTTGTAATTTCATAAATTCTTAGACCATTTTTTCTGTCGTCTAAGCATAAACCATATCACGAAGTCGCTCTTTTTATTTCTGAATTAAAATTCTATTGTCTATGGTACTGGCACATGTTTTGTGGTACTGGCTACTGAACAGACAAATTCCATTAGAGTTCTGTACATAGAACTACAATGAGTTTAAATAATGTCGTATTTTGCTAATTAAAATATCAAATATGACGCTACTCAAACGCTGTAATGCCTCCTGGTTGTTTAAATTAACCTAAAGATCACGCAACCGTGCCATAAAAAAAAATATGTATAAAATTTTCTATCCTCCAAGGTTAAAATAACAGCGGTACTTGACCACTTCCATTCTATATCTTTGGTCTTTTGTTTTGTAAATAAAATATACATTGAATATTGCTTGTGTTTCATTATTTTATTTACTCGTAGAAAAAGTATTCTATGTAATCATAACATTAAACCCGTACCTATTACTTAGGCCACTCAACGATTGCATAAAATACTAATTATAACATTTGTGCACGAAATAACCGCCAGTCATCGTCAATTAAAGCCCAGCATTTTATTGTTTGTCTAGCATGTTGTGAGTTTATATCGACTACAAATTGGGCGTAAAATTTGATAATCCACTATTAAACGGCTAATAATTGAAAATAGATGAACGAATCTACGGAAATTGACTAGTCATCCAATATCGCGCAATGGGAAACGCGTCTGAACCTCAACTGTTATATTTGGTGGTATCGGAACAGCTTACTAACATATTGAATTTTAGGGAGTTTCGAATATGAGGAACGTAACAATTTCGTGAACGTTACTGTCCATGAAATTGTACTTAAGTTTAATTTGTTTTAACTGATTTCCGCGCACCCATTCAATTCTGCGGAATCTTAAAATAAATAAATAAAATTAAATTGAGATAGACTTCTACCTTACGTCACCGTAGGATACTTCATGTCTTTGATCACATTGCCAGGAAATAAGGGCATAACCTTGAAAGGGTTGTAACCCTAACTAGCCGTGAACAGGTTCACGGCAATGAAACGGGAAACTTCTGGTCCACAAAATTTATTTAAGAAGTAAAGTTTAAAGAAGGGGCTGTAACAATAAAAAGGTAAATGTAAAAAAACAGGTACAACAGTATAAAACACTCCCTACACTTTATTATTAAGGCACTTACCCCTAAATGGGCCGAGTAACTGAATTACAGATATAGGTACACGAAGGCTGTAGACTTATAAATTATTACACATGATTTAGCTTATTTAATGATTATAAACGTAGTAAAGAACCAAAATTAACGATTATTCGCGATGGAATTTCAAACAGCTCCGACTGTTGTGGCGGTCGAGCTGGGAGTGACCGCGGTACGAAAACAAAATGAGAAAGTAAAGGAAGATGGAACAATTCAAATTGAAAATTTAAATACATGTAAAATAAAAAATGATAGGATACAAGCGGAGAGAGGCGATACAAAGAGATGAGATGACGATGTAAGGCGGTCACACCGTCACAACCTGGAACAGCTAATGGTTACCGGACGGATCGACGGTAAACGTCTGAGGTGTCGTTGTCCCACAAGATGGTCAGACCAAGTTTGTACGGCTCTTGACACATGTCTCCTTGATGCTCTCCACTATAACCAAAGGCCGCCGCCGAAACTGAGGAATACGACGCGAGGAGGAGGAAATTTAACTTGCTTACAAAAAACGTTACGTTTTCCTCAAATTGCCGCAGCCGGTATGGTAAACCATACGACAAAAATCAAAAAAAGTATGTTCACGTATCGCTAAATGAGTACTCACTATTACATCTACTATGTCCAAACATTGAAAAAAATATAAATTGAAGTAATTTACTAATTACTTTCATTATCAAAACGTCCTCCGAAGTGAACACATCTAACGCGCTCTTTCTTATCAGTGACTCATCCAATGTTTACGTGTTTGTTTGTTACTGATTCCCGGAAACTGAAAATTACCGTGGTATTTTTTTTGTGATGGATATTCAAGGTCAAGGTATGTATATTTTAAATATATAATTCACTTGTAGAATTATCATTTAGTATTCATGTTATTTGAGCGCTACGCGATCAACTTTTTTGTATCAATTTTGATATGTAGTTTTATTTCATCTTAACTTTTAACCGGTTTTTTACACTTATTTACAATATATTGGGTATGAAAAAATTAGAGACCACCTTCTATTATAATAATCTACTAAAATTTGATCCAGGCTCATCCAGTATTTTGAGTTATTTGGGTGCTACGCCAAGTTATGCGTTTCGTAGCAGAAACTACGAAGATTAACAGTAATTAAGATTTTTTTTAAATTTTATTCATGTTGATATTTTTTGTTTTAGGTTCAGACCGTCACTGCGTCTTTAACAGACAGTTAGTATTTGATATTTGGTACAAATTCAAAAACCAAAGATTGGCTAGTTCGGAGCGGGTACAACATGTATTCGAAGAAATACAGAGCTCCATGCAGATGAAAGATAAAGAGAACTGTTGTTTAGATAAATTGCAGCAGCGTATAAAATATATCTGTACGAGAATAAAGTTGCTGTGGAAAAAGCATAGGTACCATAAGGTCTCGTTTTTGGAGGCAGAAGGCGATATTCTTATGACAACCGAAACAATTACTCTTGGATTTGGCCAGTCGGCCGAGCTCGTCGCCACGTCATCGCGATCCCCTAAAAAGCGCGGATGGCCGAAGAAGGACTACAACCAATGCTGTAGGCGCTCGCAACAGAGAAAGCGAAGTGAGATCCGCCAGATCGACGAATCATTTGCCTCAATGTTAAGTAATGACTCGGCTGGAATTGCTGACGCCAGTTATGCGGAAGGTTCTCTTAAGGACATCGTTTCCCTTATTGTGGAAGCGAAATTGACGAAGCATCAATATTTTTTGATTCATTCATTCGTAAATAATAAGTTACGGTTTAATTTGTTGCCTAGTTATAAGTCTGTTTTACAGGAAAAGCAAAGCTGTTACCCAGTTGCAGATCAAATTACTGTTACTGAATCGAGCGCTGAAGTTGAATTACAAGCTCTGCTTGATCATACAACTTCACGGCTATTGGAGTCACAAAAAGAAGTTCTCGAGTCTCTTTCTGCTGGTGATCCGGAAAACTCCCTTGTCCTAATAGGAAAACGGGGGTTTGATGGAAGTACAGGCCATAGTGAGTACAAACAATCTTTTAGAGACTCTGAAACGGACGATGCCAGTAATTTGTTTGTAACTTCGTATGTTCCTTTGCAGCTTGTGAAAAGATCTGAGGGAGAAGATATAGTAATTTGGAAAAACCCTCGTCCTTCTTCCACTAGATACTGTCGCCCAATAAGGTTTCAGTATAAAAAAGAAACTACTCAAGTTTCGGTGGAAGAAGAACGATATTTTTCTGAAAAAATTAATGCATTGCGTTCCACAGAAATCAATATTGGTAACAGAAATTGGAGCGTATGCCACAATCTTCAGTTAACCATGGTCGACGGAAAGGTATGCAATGCATTGAGTGACACAACTTCCACTAAATGTTACATATGTCAGGCAACTCCACAAGAGATGAATGATTTAGATTTATGCTCTCAAAGGGCAGTAGATCACGATCGTTTTGCTTTTGGGTTGTCACCTCTTCATGCTTGGATTAGATTTTTCGAGTTCTTTTTGCACGTTTCCTATCGACTGGATGTTCAAACCTGGCAAGTCAGGGGCGATATTCAGAAAGAGAACGTGGCAAAAATCCTAATCCAATCCCAATTCAGGGAAAAGATGGGTTTGATTGTCGATAAACCTAAGCCAGGCGGAAGTGGAACTTCAAATGATGGTAACACGGCTAGAAAGTTTTTTGAAAATCCCGAAATTTCTGCTGAAATTACAGGCATCGATAAAAACTTGATAGAACGTTGTGCCATCATTCTGCAGGCTTTGAATTCTGGGTATAGGATAAACTCGGATAGGTTTAAAGAATTTGAAATGGCAACAGCCAGGCAAATTGTTGCAACTTATCCTTGGTACTATATGGCCGGCTTCTGTTCATAAGATATTAGTCCATGGATCTAGCGTGATAGACCATGCACTATTATCCATTGGAGAATTGTCCGAAGAAGCCGCAGAATCGAGAAACAAGGACATCAAATCGTTTCGTCTCCGGCATAGCCGGAAGATGTCTAGGGTTGTGACTAATAGGGACCTTCTAAATAGGCTTCTTCTAAGTTCTGATCCTTTGATATCAGGACTTAGAAAATATATTTTACTTTTTTATTTTAAATATATGTTCATTAACATGAACAAACTCGTTTTGCTACTCAAAATCCAAAATCTTAGCATTTCTGATTTTTGTCACCCCTTTCTATGGGCGAGGAACCACAGTGCGGTGACGCGACGCTGCGAGGCATTCAAATGAACAATGCAACATAAACCTCATCTTCTACATGATAAGGTTACATTTCTGTCAACAAAAAATGAAAAACAGATGCAGCAAGCGGCGACGGGCGCACTTTATACAAGCAACATAATATAGAATATAATACTTTACTAAATAAAGAATATATTTCTTTGGAAGCAAAATAACAAAACCCGCACGACACAGCAACGAGATACAAATTTAAAATTTCCTCCGGATTTCCAACACCCAAAATGAGTTATTTTTTTATTTAATTCTATTTGTCGAAACAATGGTAAACTACATTCTTCGGAGAATTGGCTCTATAAATGGGTAACAACTACATGCCCGTGAAGTTTCCGATCCAATAGTGGATATATTTCGGGCGATATTTGCTTTCAAACAGCACCGTTACGGCTCCCCTGGCGACGATTGACGCTTAGCTAAAGTGATAGAAGCGCAATACTAGCCAGCGCGCAGCGGGTCGTGGGGGTACAGGGATTGATATTTTGTGCTGACTAAATTACACTACGGTCTTGTATAACTTAAATTATTTATAGAACAACATAAATACAGTAGAAGTGCTTAGAGTTACGCTGCACGTGTGCCAACAGTACGCAGAGTTACACATGCTTGAGCTCAGTCTGCCATTGTCGCTTTGTACGTTATAATGTTATAATCGTGTCAATCGTCTCACGCAAACCTCGAAAATTATGGAAAAATGCCTTGTTTTACTACGTTTGAGTGCAAAAATGGTAGTCGCACCTATAATATTATCCAAGGTGCTGTTTCATATAATCGTTAAGTCTTATTTTATGTTAATACATTTCCTTTTTCTGTTTATAGTAATAGATTTTTCTTATAAGAAACGAAAGTAAACTATGGTCGACTATTTTTTGGAGAAAGTAAGTCGTTCAGCGTCTTTCAGCTATTGCCACTAGATGGCAGCACATTTGACAAAATTTAAGTATTAAATCAAAACGTTGTAATTTGCAATAATAGGCATTGAACTTTCAACGATATGCCAAGTAATTAAAGTATAAATTATATTAACAATTCGTCACATCTTTTTAAATTAGAAACTACGACCAATCATTATCAGGATTTCATAGTGTTTAATATATGTTTGTGTGAGTTTTGTTTGGCAACGGTTCTGATAGTAATCAAGACTTATAGCACTTCCATTGTTTTTTACATAACATGCGTGTGTCTAAGCATGTCTATATTGCAAATGGCCCGGAATCGTTCCTTAAGGTTGTTTGGTGTAGCAGCTTAGTGTATTAGGCTTCAGCAACAATGGGCACCACTGTGGTGACCAGAGCCATAGAGCCGTGATAGCCTAATGGGTTGACCTTTTTTTTTTTTTTTGACGGGGGGGAAATCTTTATGGATACCCCTGAGCCCAGGGAGACTCAGGGGTTATGTGGGGACTCTCCCTCCAGACTGGAGGGCCTAACCGTAATGGGTTGACCTACCATCTCTCAAGCAGAGGCCTTGTGTACGAATCCGGACTCGCAGCTCTGAGTTTTCGAAAATTATATGTGAAATTTAATTTGACATGTACCATGAACTTAGGAAGTGAAACTATTTTTCCGGTTTAAATCGCGTATAAATTTGTTTTTTCAAACAAACCAACGTTTCGGGCCCTTTACAGGTTCCATGGTCACGGTTGACTAAGGTGATACAGCCTTCAACCAGTTATGTCTAATATTGATGCAAACCACCCTATTTTTTCACTATAGTTACAATAGTTATTAATTAATACCTTATTTTTAATTTTACAAAGAAAACATTCCAATTTACGCTAAATAAGTTTTACAAATTATTTTATTGAATGAATTTTTATTAAGTTCAATTTATTAATAATTAATAATAGAAATTAGAATAAACTAAAACATATTAATTAGTACTGCAGTCTTATGTCTGTTTGGGATTTTTCATTAGAGGAAACACTGGATCCCAAACTGGTGGTACGGAGAAATCATCTTCCCTGTTGAAATTAGGATGTTTTTAATTTCAATAGCCTCTCGCAACATCCTGGGTAGATAACGGTCTTCTTTTGTAAGGACCTGGGGTTTGTCAAACTTCATTGAATGTGTAGGTTTATCCATGATATACTCGGAGACTGCAGACTTGTTTACGCAACGTTGGAGATCCATGTCCAGCAGTGGGACGTGTAAACGGGTTGGTGATTGTGACTATAGTGCTATTCAAAGTGACAAATCCAAATTTGAAGACGTGTAAATCTTCAACCCGCATTAAAACAATAACTTTCAGAGAAAACTCGTGCGCAGCATCACGGCGTACATGGATCGATAACGATGTCGATGTAAATGAGAAAAACTTAATCGATTTAAAATAACAAGCTATATTAATCCTTCAAAATTCTCTAATAAGTATCGATTCCAATAACATCTACAACGTCCTATAAGCAGTCATCTAAACGTCTAATTCAGATATCTCTCTTGAACCGTCAACGGTTGTCATTACTGCATTCATTATCTATTCGGAGTGCGAGGGTGGCTTATCCGTGGTTATGCGCTTAGTAATTTACCCGGATTTAAAATAAGGATGCCATTAATATGCGTCGCGAATACTGAGATGCAGTCTCAGAAGCAGGCAGTAAGCTGAAGGGTTGAAATGGTGTTTAAAGGGTTGTGGTTGGTAAGAGAGAGGATAATCCACGAAGTTTCGTAAAAGTTATGTATAAGTGTCTACACGATAACATTGACGTTGATATTACGAATAACATAAACGTTTTAAAGATACAACCATTGTGCACAATATAGAGCTGCTGAGTGGTAAAATCAGCAAACATCAAAGAGTTATTTGTTGTGTGCTCTATAATCTTAATGAAGGCAGTCGTGAGTGAGCCGCTCTAATTGTTTTATTGCTATACTAAACGCTACGGGCGAGGAGGGGCGGAAGGGTGCGCGGGGGGCATAATCTCACGATTCGTAAACAAGCAGCGTGAGCTTGTTATCGCGACGCGACGTTTGACGAGTAAGATATTTTACAGACTAGAGCTGTCACACTTCTCAAACGTACTACTTAAGAATGATATAACCTTGTAATATGATAAATTATGTCACGTTATGTACACGAGAAACTTTTAACTCTACTTTTACATATAGAATCTAAGATGAATGATACTTGGCAATATAAACTAGCAAGCTTTACTCTGACAGCTTAACTTCTCCCCTGGAACAAAGTGTACCTTATATTATTATACGTGGGTAGTTCTTCTACACACACCACAAACAATAGCCTTTACACAAATTATTAAATACTGATTTCAAAGTGAGTGACTAAAGCACTAGTGTTATGGAAATCAGAAACAACAACGGTACCCCAAACACCCTGCCCCAGGACAATACAAAGACGTTAGTTTTGTTCATACCTTTTGTTCAAACCTGTAAAAAATACTTTTTGTTATTCATGGTTAGCTTTGTTTTAGCCATCGAGTATATAACCAGAAACGAAATGGCATTTAATTTGTTTGAAAACTATTCTGCCAAATCATTCTGGTGACAACAGCGCTCCAATTGGCCAACCCGAATCCGAAACAATTGACGGTGTCGTCAATTGTTTCACTTAAAATCGACCAGTTTAACTTGAGCTTTGCTATAATGGACAAAAATTTTAAAATACACTTTAATATTTTATTACCGATGAAATGTGATTCCGTTGGTTTTGTGATTAGACGTTTTGCTGTTTTTCCCACAACACCGAATAGTTCCCCCATTGTTAGAGATATTATGCTTATTACAATAAATACAGAACATTTTTGGAATATACGGAGACGTGCACATAGGTCAGTTGATGGCGCTGTACTATATCAGCTTTCTAATTTATAATTTCAGTGCAAACGAGAGTTTTTAAAAGTGATATAAGGCCCATTTGCCTGATGAGTCTCTATTTCTGGTTATATACTCTATGGTTTTAGTTAATACTAGTATGTATGTTGTATTTTTTATATGACAAGAATATTTAGTATATTATTTCCTTGGTGGCATTATAGGAAATAAACGCAATGAAATCAATTAAATAAATATTACCACAATTGATAAGGAAAATAATAACACACACAAAGACAGTAAGAAGTTCGCGACAGGATTATGAAATCTTCGGCCTTTCTATATTTTGATTAAAACAAAAGAAGTTCAGTTTTAATCTATAGTTTTTTTTCTCTCTCTCCTCAACCATTCTCGGAAGCGTATTGTAAATACTCAATTTGTTACTACAAAATTAATATTAAAGTTTCTCTAAAATTGTGTTTTGCATGACGACCAGACCTACCTGCTACAGTCTACTAAATCAAGAATCCAAAGTTTGAACATTAACTGTCAAAGGTAAAATATTTCAGTCGACAGCGCTGTGGGATGTCTAGCCCAGGGCGCTGACAGCTAAACTTATTCTTCAGTGGAAGTAACGCCCATCCTTCTGGGTACTAGAGGCTTAAACGAGGCGAACTAAAAGCTCTTTAATGAACCTTTTCCCCACAAGGACCCAGGCCATATTTTAACAGGTTATTTTGAAATAATTTTATACATGTAATTTATTTAAAATATCCATTTTTACCACAATGCACGGTGTAAAAGCTGTTTAACATATTTTAGTAGTGATTGATAATAAAATAAATAATTCTAAAACTTTAGATATAGATGATTACGTTACTGTCACCTGCTAAATGGACCATAGCCGTAATTAATTTAGTTACACAAACTTACCTTTTCAACTAAACAACTAAACTAATACCCGAACTGGCACCATGTGTAGAGGTCATAAATTTGTTATGAATCAACGAAACCACTGTTAATTTTAAACCTTTAGTGCGGCTTACTGTCTGAGTTTAATCCAAAACGATCGTTAAAATGAAATGAGGTCTCGGCAACCTTGAATCTAAAATCTAATTGGTACTTGTTTGATGTACGAGTAGTTTGGCATAGTTTGCTCTTTTATTTCTGAGTGCTGGGTCAGCAACACTTCATCATTAAAATATTTACACGTCCCACTAATGGGTCTCCTCCCAGGCGAGGGTATAAGCCATAGTTCACCACTCTGGCCCAATGCAATGCAATGTAGTAGGAACTTCACACGTTTTTCAAGGGTTGTGATGAACCTTCTTCTTCTTCTTTCTTTCACCGAAAAGCTCACTTTAAATTTCTAATTAAATAGCGCACATAGATTCAGAGAACTCAACGGTGCGAGCCCGAATTCGAAACCACGGCCACTCTTTGAGAGGTCAAACCATTAGGGCGTTTATTCAACACGAATTTCATCGCGTTCACGCCACTGTCGCCACGCAGCGACCACGTGTATCTCTAACTGTTATGATGAAATACGCTCTATGGATTTACCTTTTACATTTTAACTTAAATGAGCGTCCCGGGCGCGCGAGGGAGGCTGGCTTATGTTTGGTCTACGCGGCAGCTTCCGCGCGGCGACCGCGTGGTTGTATTATTCCGAAAAAGTTAACAGCCTTACTAATATAAAACAACTACATATCCCTTTAATCAATATTTAGTTAAGCATTATTTAAGATTTTAAGCACTATTTAACTTTAAATTACCTATAAAAAAAAGTTAAACGCTGCTTAGTTAAGTAATGTTCAATGGGGAAAAAATCATTACCATGGCAACTTTAGAAGATTAAACCATTAAAAATAGCTATAGAAAGCCAAAAAACAAAAAAAATGTTGTCAGGTGGTTCTCATTTGACATTTGGAGCGAAAATCTAAATATTGAATCAAAGACGAATACTAACAAACTCATTGTCTATTATTTTCACGCTATCAAAACGCAAAACGCTATCGTTTCCTAAACTCATGTTCATCTAACTGGTGCAGTGGATCGTATTATTCTTCTTCTTTGCGTGCCTCCGTCTAACGTACCGCAAATCTGCTATATCACGCCGAAATTGTTCCATTTTTTTCACAATTCAAGTAAAAGTTTTCTCACAACAAAAATCAAAATAAATCTGCTGAACTCATTGACGGTTTCTGATCTGCTAACAGCTGATTAATGTCAGCCATGTTGTTAGTTAACGAGTTAAACAAGGTTCCTATGGTGTTTAAGTTGACAGCTATTTAAACAACAAATTTATTAATCACTTAACACTAATTAATGTTTATGGGTAACCCTTTTTTTTTAAACATTTTTTATAGTATTATTTAAAGTTAAATGGTGTTTATAAGTAAGGCTGTGAATATTGTTGCCTTACGTGAAAGCACGGCAACTGGGCAGCTACAGTCGTAACGTTTAAACCAAAAAATCATCATAGCAATCTTTTTCCAATCCTCCAAAATTATGCTACTATAGCCCCATTGTTCGGTTTCAGCAATTCATTCCAACCGTAAGCGCAGGTCGCCAGAAAACCGATATTCTTTAATATACAATAACCAAATTGACCGTCGAAGCACTACGAATGTTGATGTGGAAAACTAATTCTACGAGGTAAATTTGATCGTCTGAATAAACAGCAAACCAACATATTCTACTTTTATTTGGAATTTACCATGATATTTTCGGTGAAGGAAACGGCATCTGCTGCGACTGAAAAGACATCTTCTGGGCGAGCTGGTTCCATTGTAGACCTTATCTTTTGCTCCAGAGCTAGGTAGTGGTCAAGAACAAGTCCATAGATTTAAATAATAATCTCAGTACAGAGTACTAAAAAACCGACCTCAAAAGTACGTGGAATTACATCTAATTGCCCAATTTTATTGAAATATCCCCTAGTTCGCCACAATAGGGAACTTGACACAGGAGATAATAAAAATAAACCATTAAAATAATTGCTCCTTAGAATAAAATTTAGGCGTTATTTATAAGAATCTTCATGCGAGAAACAGCCACCCTTAGAGGTGGATGATTTTCTTCAAAATTAAATGGGACCGCTATGGAGGTATCCTCTTTCCTACAAAAACCGGTCCACAAATACCGGAGTTGTCGCGTAACATACAAAAAAAAAAATACAGTCGAACCTCCTCCTTTTTTTGAAGTCGGTCAAAAAAAGACAAGAATTGCAAATTATTTTTGGATACTTATTATTTTTTATTAAATTATCAATTAATACGGTATTTCAACAATGCTGAACGACGCACCGTTCGATTCCGGCAATATTAAGTTGGATCGCGGGTTTTATTCGTCAATAAAGACGACGGTAGCGGTTATTGTGGAATGCGCTCATAAGCCTTCAAGATAATTATACCCCTTGGTAACGTGCGTGTGACGTCACGTATACACGGAACGAGTGTAATAATGCATTGTCGTAAATTTTATGCAATTCATAGGCAAAAACATGATATCATATAATATGTAGGTATGTCTATATCGAGCTAAACAAGTTGATATACCGATTTGAAACCTCTTGAATAGATTATATTCACAGACCAAATACAATATATATAAATTTAAATTCTATATTTTAATTTTTGATAACAATCATTAAATAACAGTTTTATGTTATAAACCTCGGTTTATATAGATACAAGTTTTTTTAAATATGAATTCATGTAATACCAGTTCGCAATCAAACAAACATGTTGAGTTTTTTTTTGTTCTATTATTGGAAATGAAACTATATAACTATATAATTATTAATACGTCTTGTAGCAAACCGTGACAGATGCTATGCCAACTAAGCCACTGAACGAACCAGCGGACCTCACGAATTTTTCTGTACGTGTTTGTAGGATCTTTGTATGGTCTGGTTTTTAACGACTTTTTAGCCGTAGCGACATGTATGAGAAATCTATGAAAGTATTTCGTCACACAGTTAGGCACCTTTACAGCTACCAGCCCTGGCTAGAGATGTCGCTATTAATTGTAACTTAACATTTTATTGAATTGGTATTCAATTCTTTTTTGTGTATAATAGAATATTAATAATTAAATAATATATATATATTTTTGTGTATAATTTAATATTTCTCAGAATAGACAGAATTCAAACCTTATTTATTCCGACAAACCTATACATAAGTTTCGCATTCAAGTGTTACTAATAGTAAAACACAATTAAACATTTATAATGATTGTTTATAAATAATATGTAAATTTACCTAAGTAAGTAAATTAAATGTCTATACAAACGTGCCCTTGTTTCGTTTGTTTTTCATATTTACTTCCAACTTTCTAATGAACACGCTTGATTTACCACCCTAAACTTTGTCTGGCTAGCTTTTAATGAAGTCAACGTACCTGTAGAGCATGTAGTTTAGCTGGTTAACATATAACATTACCAAAAACTTATACATGAACTGCCTCCCATACTGGACTGCCACGAAGAGGTCCTGGGTTCGATTCCCAGGAGGAATATCGGTATAGCCTATATTTATTTATCTCGTGAATTTGGGTGTAATTTGTGGTTGCCTATGTGTGTGCCCATGGCACCCGCAATACAGGGTTTCTCTACTGCGGGGCTATCAGTGTGTTGCGTTTTTACGTTATTACCTATGAAATTAAAAAAGAATTCTCTTTACAAAATAAACACTGCCATTTGAAAAGGTACAGATTATAATAGCCAGTAGAGCTCCATGTGAAAGAGTTCGTCCCGGGAAGTATTGCCATCTTAACCTATTTCTGCCGCCAAGCAGTAATATGAACATTACTGGGTTCTGGTTTTCATAGGGATACTGGTGAAGTTACAGGTACATGCGATTTTTCAATTTATGTCTCAGGGTGACGGGCGCAGTGGCAATGCTTCTCAAATTTTTGAGATTTAAAATTCTAAGTAGCAATGTAACTGTTATGTACAGGCGTGTCGGTTACCACCAGGCGCACAACTGGTTCGTCTTGTTACTTCTGTAACGGTTACGGTTTGGCCATGTTGGTCTACCACTCAGAGATCCCGGGTTTGATTTCCGGGCTGGGAGAAATATTTGTATGGCCTACATTTATTTCTCTCGTGATTGTGGGTGTAATTTATAGTTGTCTATGAGTGTGTCCATGGCACCTGCGATACATGATTCCCTAGTATGGGGCTATGAGTGTGTGCATTATATACGCATATCAAAAATGTCTAGGAATCAAGCATGTTTGCCAATTACTAAACATCAGGCTTTTAAAATTTTCTTTTTGGTCACTTTTATAATTTGAATTTGAAAATTAAATTAACCAAAACAAATCCATTGGTGTAACAAAAATTAATTAATAAACCTGATGTTGATGTTGATGATGCGCATGGAAAGAGCCTCCTCGTGGCGCACACCGGTAACAGCTAGCCACGGTAACGCTTTGCCTAGGCTGGCTAATCTTTTCAACACGATGCTTCACCGACTTACGACCCCCTTCCAAAGTCTTCACTTCTAAAACCAGCTCTGAAGGTCATCTCAATTAACATCGAAGGTTTTTCTATTAATAAATCGACTCTTCTTTCAGAACTTAGTTTTGCGACGCAGTGTAATGTCTTGTGTGTCCAAGAAACACACCGTGGTCAAGAACATCTTAGGCCACAAATACCTGGTATGACACTTACAGCTGAGATACCACATGAAAAGTATGGCAGTGCCATCTTTACAAAATGTAGCCTAAATGTAACATCCGTATCATCTCAAATTGTAAATTCCATAGAAATAATTTCCATAAATATCGGAACATGTATAATCTCATCTGTGTATAAGCTGACAAATCAACCATTCGAGTTTTGTAAAACCAGGAACTTTGACGACCAGTCCACTAAAATAGTTGTTGGTGACTTCAACAGTTACAGTCTGTCTTGGAGGTACAAAGAAATGAATTTCGACGGTGCAGCGGTAGAAGAGTGGACAGATTCTTTAGACCTTACTCTGCTCCATAACCCCAAACTCTCTCCATCGTTTAATAGCTGTCGATGGAGGAAGGGATATAAACCTGACTTAATTATTATTATCTCTAATATAGGTCCTCTCTGTGCCAAGACGATTTGTGCCCCTATCTCCAGGACACAGCACAGGCCAAATAGTCCATGCTGCTATAACACCTATGCAAGCACCATTTAAGCGTCGGTTTAATCTAGCCAAAGCAAACTGGGACCATTTCTCGGAGATTATAGACGGGAAGCTAGGTAAAACTGACTTGAAGCCAATATCTGACAACTATCAAACGTTCATAAACATCATAAAAATAGCATCGAGGCAAAGCATCGCTAGAGGTTGTCGTAACTCGTGTACCCCGGGCCTGAATAAGGAATCCACTAAACGTCTAGCTAACTACGAGCAACTGTACACTAAGGACCCATTCTTAATAAGGAGACCCTTATAGCTGGGAATGAACTTTTACACATGGTCAGTCAAAATCGGAAAGAAAAGTGGATGCATACAGACTGTAACGTTGATATGACGCGGAATAGTAAGAAAGCGTGGTCTGCTGTCCAGAAACTTACGGGAGATCCACCCCCTCCTGCGAAACCTGATCTAGTTTCAGCCAACCAGGTAGCACATCAGCTCTTACTTAACAGTAAACCACCCAAACGGTTATCGAGGGTCCGGGAAATACGTAACTGAAATGAGTTTACTAATGAGATCAGCAAACCATTACTTACTTAATTGACTCTGGGGATTAAATTATTAAAGAACGGAAAGGCAGCAGGAGTAGACGACCTTGTGGTTGAGCACATTAAACATCTCCGCCCACTAGCAGTAACTTGACTGCTAGAATGTTTCAACTACTGCCTTGAAAGTCATAGGATCCCCAAAATGTGGAGAAGAGCAAAAGTTGTGGCTCACTTGAAGCCTGGTAAGTCTCCCTATGATCCCAAAAGCTATAGGCCCATTTCGCTGTTGCGCCATCTTTACAAACTGTTTGAGAGACTGCTCCTCAACCGTCTAACACCATTCGTAGATCCGCAACTGATGGACGAACAGGAGCAGGATTCAGACCCGGAAAGGCTTGCTGTGGCCAGGTTCTCATGCTCACCCAGCATATCGAGGATGGCCTCGAGAGAAACTGTATAACAGGCTAGGTCTTGGTTGATTTAACAGCTGCTTATGAAACTGTAAATATACGAAGACTCTTACGAAAAGTCGAAGAACTGACCAGTGACCTTGGGTTTGTTCGGATACTGTGTGAGCTTCTACGTAACCGTCGCTTCTTTGTTCACTTTCTCTCTGAAAAACGCAGATGGCGCTGCGTAAATAACGGACTTCCCCAAGGGAGTGTCCTTACCCCAACTCTTTTCAACATCTACACCAATGATCAACACAGCAGCCCATCTACAACACGTTTCCTATATACGGACGACCTAGCCACCTAGACAACCCATGTACCAACTTTCGAAGAGGCCGAGGAGAACCTGATCTCAGCCTTGAATGAGCTGGGAACGTATTATGATATAAACGGTCTCAGGCCCAACCCATCAAAAACCCAGACGTGTGTTTTCCTCTGCGCAACCATCAGGCTAACCAAGCGCTAAGCATCACCTGGCAAGGAGTCAAGATCCAACATGAGTATTTTCCTAAATATCTGGGGGTTACACTGGACAGATCACTCACCTTCAAACCGCACTGTCAAAAGACCAAAATAAAGGTCAGCTCACGCAATAACCTCATTCGACGTTTAACATCCACCAATTGGGGAGTAGCGTCAGATGTCCTACGAACTACAGGTTTGACCTTGTGTTTCTCGGCTGGTGAATACGCGTGTCCGGTGTGGCATAGGTCTGCACATGCAGGACTTGTTGACGTAGCGCTTAATGTCACCACCAGCTGTCTCAAGCCAACTTCCCTCAATATGGTATATCCTCTAGCAGGTATTGGATCACCACGGCGTCGGGATGTAGTATGCTCCGCGGAGAAGTACAAACAAGAGAGTGACAGTCGATACCCTTGATATGGCCACCAAATTCCCCGAGCTCGCCTCAAAAGCCATAAAAGTTTCCTGCGCACCACAGAGGCTACGAGTGACTATCCAACTGTCACTAGGTGTGTATTGTGGAAACGGACAAATCCCCCACTACCTGGTTTCATAGTACCTCAAGAGCAACTACCACCAGGTTGCGACCTGCGGTGGCCCGTGTGGAAGTCCTTAAATCGCCTACGCACTCAAGTAGGACGCTGCAGAGACACGATGTGTAAATGGGGTTTCAGGGATGCTGGTCAAACTCAATGTGATTGCGGTGCCCCAGCGCAGTCCATGCAGCCCTTGCTGTTGTGCACCTTGTGTCTTAACACCTGTACGAGGGAAGATCTCTACGCAGCCACGGGCAGCGCAGTCAAAGTAGCAACGTACTTCACACTTCTTCATTATGAGCAGCCCACAAGAGTCGAAGCGAATGCATTTCAAAGTTATTTATAAAAATTTGCACAAACACAACACTTCACCAGCTGATTATAAAATCGCCATTTTGTTTCGTTTTCTACAAGATGTTGGCGATCGCTTCGTAATCAATCGATGGAATAGATAGTGAGCGTAAGCGATTGTCAAAATTGTCACTTTAGCTACGGTTTATATGGGAGTTGTCGTACGAGTTGGACGTTCCGTTTGATGGAATAGAAAGTGAACATTGGCTACCAATTTATCGTTCGTTACGCTACATCACGTGACATTTCTTACGCTTATGTCAATCCCATACATTGTCTTTCTATTCCATTGGCGATATCGCTAACAAAAAGACACGTTGGCTAGGCCCTCAGATTTTCAATAATTACCAAAAACGTGCTTAATTCCTAGACAATTCGATGAGTGTATTATTATGGCAACGTTATTCCCAAAATACAAATTTGTAAAAGTTATTGTATGTTTTTTTATGTCATGAGTACGATGATCACCTGTTGAATTGTGGTGGAACGTTTTTGTTTTGTCTGTATAGTTTGAAGTATATGCATAATGTGTGACAAGGTATAATCCAGCCAAATTATCTGGTTTTGTTAGAGAGAGGTGGCTAGGGGCAATTCTTTTAATAGCATCCTCGTCATGTAGTTAATTAGTCATAAACTTTATTAAATATTTTTATTTATGTTTTATTCATATGTACAACTATTTTTACAATCCCAATACAACATTGTAGCATTTTATAACATAATCAATCACATAACGTAATACAATTAAAAATTATTATTATTATTATTGAAACTCAATAACGCTTTATTAAGTGTAAACTTTCACGAATTTCACTCATTATTTGATTTTTAGTTCGGGACTTAATCATATATAAAACGTATTTTAATTACCTCGACGTATTGCAACATCCATGGTCATCCATTCCCTATACGTCAGAAACGTCGAGGTAATTAACGTATGTTTTAAACATGATTAAGTTCCGAACTAAAAATCAAATAACACTTAATTAAAGCCAAGTTCTAATAAAGGATAATAATTAATAATATACAATAAAATAGAATTAATTATGAACAAAGCAAAAACTGTGTTGTCTTCATTAACTCGCTCTCAAAACAAGTAAAAATTTCTACTTCTTCAGGTACTCGATTTAGTGTGGAATGGTGCGGGTACGAGACTTGTCCAGCGTCGACGGCGCCGGTGCATGTACTCGTTTGGCACGCATAAACAGACTGATTGCAGCACTCACAGGTTTTAAATTTTAACTCTCAATACTCGCAGTATATATTTTATGAGAGCCAAATCCTTTCTTGGTTCCAACTTGTTGTATCCAACCATAGCCAATACAAATAAGATTGAATACATCAAGGGATAAAAAGGGTATACCCCATATAGTCTCATGTACAGTCCACAGCACATCAAGCTACACATTGACGTATCTTGTTACGTTGCACTGGAGGCGATTTTCGAACAAAAATGTGTAGTGTGATGTGCTGTTGTCCGTAAAAGTATCTCGTCATGTGCGTTAGTTCGCTTCACATTCCAATAAGCCGAATATTCCCCATGAATTTTGACATCAAAGACAATGAAGGCAAATAGTTGACGGTCTATTTGATGGAAAGTTATTAATTAGGTAGCCGCCGAGGAGCTAGTAGCATTAGAACTCCTTGTAAAAGAGTTCGTCTAGGGAAGCATTGTCAACGTACCTGTTTCTGTCGCCAAGCATTAATATAATACTGCGTTCTTGGATAACGGTGTTGGTGAAATTATAGGCACATGGTATTTATAGTTGACACGTATTATAGACACATGGTTGTACTTGTGGTTGACAAGTACCATGTGTCTATGATTTCACCAGCATCGTTATGTCTTTATTATAATCTAAGCGATTTGAAGTTCTAGTTGGCACTTCAATAGTTCTAGGCGAACTTGTTCCTTGCCACCAGGAACACAACTTTTTCGTCCCGTCACTTGAGTTTATAAAATTAATGGTTAAGAGCAGCGACTCCGGAACAAAAACTGGTTAGAGTTCAGTCAGATTGATGGAATTTTTGTCTGTGTTCGATCCTTGATATCCTTGTAATAACATAAATACAAATTTAGTATTAAGTATTCACTATTAAGTACAAATAACCGTTCTTTGTAAACACTCCTCTCACACATTCTCCCAAAGAAAAAAAAAAGAAAGAAAATATTTAGTATTAAGTAGTAGTAAACATTTTAGTATTCTCAATAAATACTTCTATTACACATAGTTCCAAGACACTCAAATGTCATTTAACAGCACTTTATGTACATACTGTCAAAGACAAAATGTAGGCCAATAGCACAGACATGGAACCTTTGATATAGTACAGACATAGAATCTAAAAAAAACTAGTGAATAATTTTCACAAAAAAAATAAATGCAATTAAATGACATTATTTTATTTGCATGAGATATGTTTGAATAAAAACTTACAAAGAAGTTATTAATTAGTGCAGCGTATCTTACCGTTACATTAAACAAAGATATTAGTTCATAATATGTACTACACTTGTTTATTAGGTATGTTCTGAAAATTCATTAACAATATAATAACAATTTTCTAAAAGCCGTTTCTCTAATTTCCTGTACAAGAAAATCATGGTAGTAAAACATCATGTTCAATAAATAAATATTACATTATTAACTTTTTGTAATATTTGCGATTCTAGAATCCTTTACAAGATCTTCATACCTGTGTCTGCTATTGCACAGACTCTCTTAAATTTCCAACCGAGAACACAGCAATGTTGCTTTGCAGTAGAAATAGATAGAGCAGTCCAGTCTCCCCAGACCGTGGAAATACAAATAAACCTACCGCTAATAAACTTTACTCTAAACCAACTTACATTAAAATTCAAACAGTAATATGACTAAAGCCTGAAACACAATATTCATAGTCACTAATCAAGTCGTTGTAATATTTTTAATGGAACTAGTTATGCTAATGGGGGTTGAGCACTGAAAGATGAACGGCGGGCAAGCCGCAGGAGCGAGTATATGTATTGTACAGTAGAGAATGTACTGCCATTTTAGTAAAAATATTGCACTATCACATTTTACGAATTCGGCCATGTAATTGCGGCCTAATCTTCATCTAAATAAAATAGCACTTGGTCATAATAAAATATACATAAGTTGATGCGTAAAATTCAAACTTCGAAATTATTAAAATATTTGTTTCCTTTGATAATTATCGTGATCATTATATTAATTATTTGATAACTATCCGCTGATTCATGGTTTTTAACCGACTTCAAAAAAGGAGGAAGTTCTCAATTAGACTGTATTTTTTTATATATGTGTTACGCGATAACTCTAGCATTAATTGTGAACCGATTTTCATTTTTTTGTTAACCCCGTTTAATTTTTAAGAAAATGTTCCACAGCTAAGAGTGGCAAATTGGGGGACGAATCCGGCTTCGCGCACTTTCCGTTAACCGATTTCAATAAAACTTGGCAAGTAGATGTAATTCCACGAACTTTTGAGTTCGTTGAACAAATAGTGAGAAAACGCAAAGAAAACAATTCGTCTTGTAACTTTTTGAGATTGGCATTTGACACGTTTGGATACGTCTCGGATACACGTAGCATTTCGTTGTTCCAAATAATTTCTATATCAACTGTAATTATTACTCCGAACCCTGATAGAATTACAGCGTTCTGAACTCGAACTATAATACATTTTTATTTCAGAAATGAATCAAATTAGTGATCCATGGTACAAAATGAAGAGAAAAAAGAAGATAAAAGTCCATTTAGACAAAATGATTTTATTCTGTTCCTTTACTTGAGAAAAGACAGAAAAGCAATGCTTTTGGAAAACACGAATGGCGGTGATTTAGGAAATTGGCCCCGTTTGCGTTTTGAGTAGCTGACCCGCTGCGTAAACGTGGACACTTTGGATTACCGCCACAGGATACCATTAGAGAAAACCATGGATGCGGTTGCTGCTTCTGGACACAATTATGGATTATAGAAGGGATTACTACTAGTTATCGGTTACTTGCATTGAGCACAAGACACAGATTCTACGTTTGCGCGACGCCATAAATTGCCAAACTTCGTTCAAAAAGCTTACATTAGGAGAATATACAGAGTTGTGATAAAAACTATAAGATATAATTCAGAATGACCAATCGCTTTAGTGAAGGGCGTTATTCGCACTTGACTTGTATGGACATTGTTATCTTTTCGTACTCTATATCTCATTCATACTGTGCGTTAATCCAGCACTGTTGGAACCAATGAATTATTTATACTGTACCACAAACGTATATTTGCAATCAGTACAAACCAATGTGACATTTCCCGTGACGCAATAAAGACCACAAAAGTGGTAAAATAAAACTGAACCAGTTGCGGAGATTATTGCGTAGGGTCGAGTATATTCACGTTTAAAATAAACGAAACGTACTGATATTTGAGGATTACTCTCTTTTTGACTTTTGAATTATGTCATTGAATTAAACATTGAAAGTTAGATTTTTCTGGTGAGGATTTATTCTAATTCGCCTAAATAACGCAAACAATAAAATGAAATGGCGTCGCGAATAGTTCTTCGGCCTTGTAGCATTCACAAGACCGAAGAACCTATTTTGATCACAGAAAAACATTGACTTACAATTATATGGACGTCGGGTCCGCGCTAAAAAGTGTCCGAACTTATAGGGCGTTAAAATCGTACACAGAGCGTCATTCACGCTTTAGTCTTCGTTTGTTCGACTGACAGCGAAGCAAGCAAAATTAGACAGTACTGCGATGACATTACAATTTAAATTCATCGTTTTAGCTTTTTCATATTCCTTTACATGTCACTACGTTTAAATAGGTTGACATGGGACATTTTTTTCGTGGTTTTTGTATTAGACCCGTCGTCCATATATTTGTAAGTCAATGCAGAAAAAGCAATATGTGTAACAAATAAAAAATATAAAAAAAAAACACCAATCAAGTGCGACCAAAAGACATAAATTTCGGAGATAAGAGAAAATGGCGATTTTTTGCATATAGTTAAAGATTTAACGACGTTGACGTTGACTCTGTGTGTGTTCTACCGTCCTTATAATGGGAACTGCTCAGAAGAAATTTTCGAACTAGTACCACAGTCTTGTTTCCACCATCGTACCTCTCGCCAAAGTAGTACAGCCCATCCCTACATCATAGGTGCCTGGCATTGTAAAACAACGCGGGAATAAGGTTCATATCTTTCTCGAACCTGCAAGATGTGGAATGATCTTCCTCCTGAAGTATTTTCTTTGCGTATTGACATGGGGTTCTTCAAAAAACGCTTGGGCTCTCAAAGGCTGGCAACGCGTAGGCAGCTCATCTAATGTTGCAATTGTCCATGGGCGACGATGACCACCTCCCATCAAGCGGCTCGTCTGCTCGTTTTGCCTCCTGCTTTATATAAAAAAACGCACACAATAAGACAAAATCTTCAATAAAATTTTATAATTAAAAAATTTCGATCCTAATTGAGGCTATCAACGCAAAAGTGAAGTATCTCACATTTATTTTTTTCTACAGTATTACTTTAAACAATACTAAAGTTATATAATCATTTTATAATAAATAGCATCCAAATATAAAATAATTTTTTCGCTGATAGCCACTATTGGAAAAACTGAAAATGGACCGTTTTTCGTTTGCGTAAACTTTGTTAGGCGTTGTGACAGATCATGAGCATAACATATTTTTTTCTATAACATCAAGTGAACAAGTCGTGCGCCTGCGGTCGAGACGCGCCTGTCCATAACAGTTACAGTGCCACTCAAGAGTTTTAATTGCAAAGGTCTGAGGGGCACTACCACTGCGCCCGTCACCCTGAGACATAAGTTGACAAGTCCCATATGCCTGTAATTTCACCAGCACCCTTACCTTTCAAAACCGAAATACTGTAATGCTACCCTCGACGAATTCTTTCACAAGGAGCTCTGCTGCTACTAAAATTACCCAGTCAATTTAATGTGATATTATATTTTTTTAATGATTTCAGACTTTATGCACATATGAGCAAACACTCTGTAAAAAATTTATTCTCTACATCAAAGCATTTGCATAGAAATTTTCAATACTTCTGAAAAGCGACCAGCAAGTTGAACAGATCAGCTGACCGTTTTTATTATATAAAATATTGTTAAATCAGCGTTTTTAAATCATAAAGCCGGTAACCAGTTTATTTTTATCGTGCCGTATCGCATCGGTTTACGACGCGTCACCGACATTCCGCTGCATTCGACACTCTCACAGAATACAATAATATAGTATAACAAAACAAATAAATTCTAGTAGCAGTAGAGCTCCTTGTGAAAGAGTTCGTCTAGGGATGTACTGCCGCCTTACCTATTTCTGCCACCAAGCAGTAACGGTGCTGGTGAAATTACAGGCACATGAGACTTGTCAACTTATATCTCAGGGTAACGTACGCAGTGACGGGAGGTACCACAGTTTGCGATGCAAATCTCTGAGTCCCACTGCAACTGTTATGGACAGGAGTGTCACTTACTACAGACAGACGACTGGTTTTTCCCGTTACTTGGTATTATCTAGAAGTATAAAAACAAATGTTACTAAGTCTTCGATTTTCGCGATTGTTACACCTTGGAATTAAAACTATTTTTTTTTTAAACAAACAAACGTTTCGACACTTTACAAGAGCCATGATCACGATTGATCGCGATGGTAAATCCACCAACCAGTTATGCTTAATGTTACTATAAACCACCCTATTTTTCATTATAGTTTATTATAAGTAGCAGTAGAACTCCTTGTGACAGAGTTCGTCCAGGGAAATACTGTCACCTATTTCTGCCGCCAAGCCGTAATGTGAGTGTTACTGCATTCCGGTTTTGAACGGTAAGAGTGCTGGTAAAATTACAGACACATTGGACTTGGCAACTTATGTCTTAGAATGACAGGCGTTGTGGCAGTGCCACTCAGATCTTTCGACCAGTGGGTCGATAGGAGACACGGGCTCCTAACGTACCGGCTTGTGCAGGTACTGTGCGGACACGGCTGCTTTGGGCACTACCTGCCCAAAGTCGCCCAGAGTGAGGCCTCAACGTCCTGCCATGAGTGCGGCGATACAGACGATACGGCACAACACACCCTAGAGGTGAGCAATCGCTGGAGTGAGCAACGCCGCACTCTGGTAGCGACTATAGGGGGAGATCTCTCGCTGCCTAGCGTGGTATCTGCCATGCTAAGCGGCGTGGAATCGTGGGAGGCAGTGGCCTTCTTTTGCGAGGAGGTGATGTCGCAAAAGGAGGCCGCGGTACCGCGATCCGGCGCAGGCGGCGGGGAAGAAGGCGAGTGCAGTTCGCTGCTCGTCTAATTCCCTAGGCCAGCAGACAAGAGACGGGGATCCCTTGCCCGCATTACACGGTCTCACTCGTCGTCTGAGGGAATGGGTTAAGCGTCCGACCCTCCCCTCCTTAGCGCGGGAACTTTGGCAGAAACCAAGGTGGCCGGGGCATCGTTGTGGTAGAATCCTCGGGATGCCACGGTGCCCACAACACCCGGCCAAGAGGGTGCGCCGGGGGTTTTTAGTGGGTATGCCCTCCATTGGAGCGTCAGTCCCACATAAGCATTTCCCCCCGATAAAAAAACAAGTGCCACTCAGATCTTTGCAATTTTTTTTAATAAAATGTTTAATTTTAAAAAAATAAATAAATTTAATTAAAAGTAAATAAATGAATTAAAATATTAATAAGTAGTACTGCATCCTTATATCTACATGAGATTTTTTACCAGAGGAAAAACTGGTTGGCCCCAAAATGGGCTCCAAGTCTGCAAATTTAAATCATCTCATTTGTGTGTCGATAGACGGACAATGCCAGGCTTTTGTACGTTTGATATTCTGGAAAAAATTAATAGTGTCTTGTCAGTGGCTAGCCACCGAGCTACTATTCAACTGTCATTGCAATTTTTTGGTAATCTATTCTTACGTAATGTATTAATAATATGAATATTTAATTTGAAGACTAAATTGCTGATTAAACAAGATAAAAATTAATATATGTATAAATTTAGATATATAAGATAAGATAGTATTATCCACGTAAGGTTCAATTTATATTGCGGCGGAACTGAATAAAAACTATTTTGTAACGTATGCACAATAGCATAGCACAAATGCTGGAATACGTTCGCCGGTATTAATGAAAAATTACAATACCATTATATTTAAAATACATTGGTCATTTAAAACTATAATTTTGAACTTGCTTAAAGATGTATGAAGCCATTTACTATTCAATTATTATTTTTATTTTCTTTCTATATTAGCTTTGGAACATTGTGTTCTACATTACAACTTGTTATGTATATAACTCATGTGAACTTACGTAGTAATTATTATTATTATTATCATTGTATCAAAGTTTCATCAAGTTAGTAATAGTGGTTACCGGTGTTGGTGACACAATCATTACATATTTAGTGTTACAAAATTACTTGCAACTTTTAATTGTTTTACTGTTTGTTGACTACTGACTACATTCATTCATTCAATCACTGTTAGCCATTTCTCTGACACTCTAATGAGACTCAGCTGCCATTGCAACTAAATTTTATCACAATAACAAATATTATCTTATCCGCTCACGCGATGCGCTCCTCCTACCGCAAAATGGCGGCTATTTGGCTTCGCAAATTAGAAAAGGATTCAGTTTAAATACAAGTTTTTATAAATAAACATTATTATTCTGCATTGCTAAATAAATACCCTCCGTACTACCAACAAAAACATCTCAAATGAAATGCAGTAATACACCGCAAATCCTGCACTAAAAAAGCACTAATGAAATTTTTGGTGTACTTGGATAAATATGATAATATTCCGTTTGAGTGGTTCTAACGTTTACCAAGAATTTACTCCTCAAAGTATAGTTTATAAACATTTATATTCAGGGTAAACTTAAAAAACGCTACTTACGGTATGTTTTCAAGAAATAGACACCGAAATCACCAGCCCAAACAATAACACACACGGTTGTCGTGACGTATTTTTGAAGTTGTTTATTTTTTTAAATGACAGACCCAGGCATTAAAAACTTTATGGTTTGCTAGAGTAGTTACCGAAATAGCAATTAATATTAGTTATTTTACCTGTTATAACTTCGATATCCGATAAATCGGTACAAAATCATCACCGGCACCTCTAGGTGTGGTATGCGTCTACGGCTGCATGTATCGCGTGAGCGAATAATTGCAATAAAATGTCAATAGAGTCCATCTTCCCTGCTGAAATTATGATGTTCTTTTTTAAATTTCAACGGTCTCTCGCAGCATCCTGGGTAGAAAACGGATTTCTTTTGCAAGGAACTGGGGCTTGTCAAATTTAATTGAATGTGTAGATTTACCCATGATATGTTCGCAGACGGCAGACTAATAATCTTTTATGTACAGACTGTTTTACGACACGGTACTTGTCAACAGCAGCCATTTTTGTGTTTGTTTGAAAAATCAAATGTACTTACGCGATTTAAAATCTGACACACTTTCTTAAAAAGCCGTAGTAGTGTAATAGTTTGACCTTACGCCTGTTAAACAGAGGTCGTGGGTACGAATTCAGACTCGCAGAGTTTCTCAAATTTAATACGAAATTACATGAGCTTTTCGGTGAAGGAAAACATAGTGAACCTGTACCTACGTCGAAAAAGGTTCACAACTCTTGGAAAATCGTGTGGAGTCCCCAACCCGCATTGGGCCAGCGTAGCGACGATGGCCTTAATTATCGCCTGAGGTTAGACCCATACTCAGCTGTGGTACGTATAAATGGGTTGATCATGATGACGACTCTTTCTTGACAAAAATCTTTCTTGGTGTCTACTCAAATTGAGCAATCCATGAACGAAATTACCGCATCCGGATTGCGTTAAATTTGCAACCAGAATATTAAAAATACATTCTACAGGTCATAGCGGAGCCCGGAAATTTTCAATTTCAACGCGTGATAATTGAGACCACCAGGAAAAAAATGTAAGCGCAAATATGCAAAAATGTGACAAAAGAAAAATAAGGTAAACTAACAAAGACCGCGCTATCCTCATACCGATCATCGACTTTCTGCCTGACATAGAACTATACAATTTTTTTACATAACAAAAGAATAAATCTTTGCTAGGCGATCAATCAATACCAAAGAGAGTAGGGTTCGTAATAGAATAATGTATGCGTACTTCAAAATTTCCATAAATTTGTGATATCCATGACCCAGTAGGACATTGGATAAGGAGGTCACGGGTTCGATTACCGGTAGAACCAATTTAGTTGACGAACTTTTCCTATTAGTTTCTGATCTGAACCTTCGGAGCGCCGCGAATTAATTTCGTCGAATTAGTTACATACAGGGAATTCCCTCGTTTGAGACCAGATATTTAGTGCAGGTGTCAATTATTATTAATTCACACATCGCATTTCTGTTTTGTCACACGGGTTCATCGTCAGCCTTTTTCTGATCCAATCTTGGATATAGGTCTCTTCGCTCTTCTTTCACTCTTGGCGATCTTGTGCCCGACCCACCCATTCCCGACCTCCGTGTCGTCAGATGTCGTCCACCCAGCACTGCGGTGGTCTATCGCACCCTCTTGTATCCGTTCGGGGTCTCCATTCAAGTACTCGCCTTGTCCAGCGCCTCACGTCCATTCTTGCAATAGCCCACGTTTCCTTCGCCACGACAACAATGCTATCTTTGACTTTGGTCCTTTTTCGGACCCAAGTATTACTTATTCTCGCAAGGTGACTCCAAGCATTATTCTCTCCATACCTCTCTGCGCGACTCGGAACTTCTTGGCGGACTTCTGTGTAAGAGTCATGGTTTTCCTACCGTAGACATTCACGGGCATGACACTCTGCTCGAAGATTTAGGCTTTGAGATATAGGGGACTGGGTTACTTGTCAATAAATCTGACAATGTTATATATTTTATAATACAGTTATCATATGTAAAGGACAGTTAGAAAATTACAGTTACATAATAATGATGAGATAACTGACAAACTTACTAAATTAGCTTTCTCAATTTGGCAACTATTATTTAGCATGTATTTAAATTTGCAAAAGCAGCAGGCAAAGAACAAAATCTAAACGGTTATCTTTTTCAATGATTGATCCTTTTTCTCTGAAACATAAAATAAATTAATTCAATGCGTATTTTAATTTGTTCTAAGATTAACTTAACTTTGATATTAACTTATAAATTAACTTTGACAGTTTTATGTTGGGCCTCAAAACTAAGACAATCGAGCATTAAAAATAAAAATTAGATACTTATTATTAAAACTAAGTAGGTGGTCATTATATTTGTATACTAACATTATATTAATTATATTTTTTTATAAAAAAAAATACATGCGCATTTGACCTCCATCTCAACTGATGGAAAGCGCATTTGACCTGAAAACGTGTACGGAAACGCAAGCAAAATGGTTTCTGGCACTCGCCGGCCGCTGCCGCGTCACGCTCGCTTCGCTCGCTCGGCTCGTGCTCCTTTTTCATATACTAACCTAACCTACTGAATGGAGAACGCAACCAAGCAACCAAGATTTATTAGGAGATCAATAACAAAAGATATACTGGTTGTAAATGTCATCAATCGTTAAAAGAAAAGACCAATAACAAAAAAGAGGATCAAATATTTTTTTGAATACCAAATATTCTCTGCTCAAACATAATGATACTGTTTGAACTTTGAACCTTGAATGCAGTTCATTTATAATTTATCCGTAAATCAACTAAAATAAACGGAACAATTAACATATATATGTCAAACATAAAAAAATATCGTTTATTAAAAAAAGTTCACGTTTACAATAGATCAATTGTATCTTGGAAGATCAAATAATATTATCCCCTATTATATTTTACAAGTTAATTGACTGAACTTATACAACCTATGTCCCTACTTTGAGCAGCGTTATGGCGTTCACAAAACGTACTTTACGACAATGCACGTGAAATATTGTTCAGTAAACAATAAACACGGGGATTTCGTGAGGCAAGTGACGTCAAGAGCTATGCTACGAATGTAAAGGCTGACAACTTGTGTTTGGATCTTTGCCATGTTGCAGAATTTCATAGAACTAAGTTCTTCTTCCAACGGCACGAACAATGACGTTAAAAATCAATACAAGCGCATTTATATATACGCTAATGTAGAGCGGTAGTAGTCCACGGGGACAACGATTCCCTCCCAATGGAGAGTTCAGCAGTTCGATTCTCTGCATCCCAGTTCCCAGTAAACAGCGCATCAAACTTTTGTCCGAATATCGCCTCCAGTGCCACAGAACAAGGTCCGTTAAAATAATAATAATATCATAATAACTCGCACACTGATAGCTCAGGACTAGAGAAACCCTGTGTCGCGGATGCCATGGGGACACACATAGACAACTACAAATAACACTCAAACTCATGAGAGGAATAAATGTTAGGCCATACAAATATTTTTCCATCTGACCTCTAAGTGGTAACGGTTCAGCCATGGGGCAGTCATGTCAGTTGGTGTACTGTCCTTTGTACCTGTAGATTTGTTTTCTGTTTTACGTACTTTTGTTAATGATTAATAGCAACACCTCTCGCTCACGTTGAACAGAAACATTGTGATGAAACTCACATGTCGAAGAAAGTTCATAACATAAAACAGTTCAAAATGTTTGAAACCCCAACTCTCATAGGACCAGTGTGGCGGACTGTAATAATAATATATTGTAATAATAGTAGGCTAAACAACCACGTCTAATTACCTGGTCTCAAACTAGGGAATTCCCTGTACTACGAGTACCAGAGCGACAGAACACCCAGACTAGAAGCAATTTAAAAAAGTTCATTTCTCAAATTCGTCCTACCGGAAACAGAACCTCCTCGTCCAGTGTCCAAAGTTCAAACCGTTGGGTCACCGAGGTCGTTACCGCCACCACCATCTATTTCTGCCGCCAAGCAGTAATGCGAGCATGAAATTACATGGGTGCTGAAGAAATTACATGCATATGGGACTTGTCAACTTATTGTCGGAGATAGAGCAAATCCGCGTACGTAGTATTAGTAAAAGGTGCGTATCTGCACTAAATTACATTTTACTGGCGAGAGATTTAACGTTATTGCTTTGTTATTTCAATGGCTTCAACTTTCAATTTTGCACAGTAAGCATTAATTTGAAATGGAAACCCATAATGCAATGCTACTTACGCGTGATTGCACTATACCTGACGCTATATATCAGGATGACGAGCGCGTCGCAGTGCTCTTCAGATCGTTGTGATTGAAAACACTGAGTGGCACTACAATTGATATGAACAGGCGTGTCGGTTACCACCAGACGCGCGACTTATTCGTCCCGTCATTGAGTATCATTAAAAAGAAATATCCAGAAGGTAACTAAAACAAATGGAAGATTGATGGAGAAAACAGTCAACGGTTATCTCTTGGTCCGCTTCCACAATGCCTATGCATGAGCAGATAAAATGTTTCTATCCCAATAACCTGAGCAATTAATTGTATTCATTGAGTCACAGTATAATTCTATTCATGGAAAATGGTAAATTGTACATGTTGTTCAGTCTGTACAGAAATCGCTTAGACGTAAATACCATCCCGAATGAAAGGATAAGAAAACCTACGAGTAGTACAATCATAATTACAGGCGACCAAAGATCTTAAGTCCGACGGCCTTAGGGCTTCCTTTGATATCAAAAATGTTTACAGAGAGCTTCGCCTCGGTTAATCTAAATCAATATAACAAGTTTTTAACATTATCAAATGACTAAAGACTTCCCATCGATCCAGCAGGCACAACAAAAGGGATATTTTAGATTCCGTGGGCGTATCATACTAATCCTTATCTAGGAGTCAACTTTATGGTCGCTCCACGAGTAAAACGTTAATCGGGTCGCAGCAAGAGATTATCCAAGGAACAAGGATGTCAAATATGTCACAAACTCCCGAAAGAAAGATAATTTCATTTATTAACTTTCATGATAATATCAATTTGGCATCTCTGATATGATTGGAAACTATAATAGATACATATTTGACAACTTCCGTGGTCCAGGGACTTGCACAACGGTGTTCATGGTGTTGCTGTCTCTGAGGTCCCGAGTTCGATCCCTGGTCGGATCAATGTAGAAAAACTAACTTTTCTATTTTTTTCATTTCAAATTTCCTTTATCGAGAAACTGCTAAATAATTACGTTCATCGATTGTGCAAATTGAGTGAATGCCAAAACAGTTTACATGTATCGCTGCTCTTTGATTAATTTTACAAATAACTCAAAAGGTAAAAGAAAACGGTCCCATAGCCGCAATAAATATAAAAAAAATATGTTGAAGAGTTGGCATATTTTTATTAGACACCATCAGATACATTACCCTGATCCCAAAGTAAACTGAAGTGCTTATGGAAATCGGAAACAACGACGGTACCACAAACACCCAGACCCGAGACAATGTATAAAAGTTAGTTTCTACATTGACCCGACCGGAAATCAAATCCGGGACTGGGAAATGGCGACACCGTGAAAACCGGTGTGCAAGTCGCTCTACCACTGAGGTCGTCGTTTAGTTCATTTCTTTTTATGTTTCTTTTTTATTATTTTCATTATCTTTAAAAAAATACCTAGTAGTTTTTCGTTCTGTTTTAGGTTATGTTTATTAGTTGAAATTTAACTGGTTTAACAAAAAAAAATAATTAATAAATGACGACACCATGAAAACCGTTGTGCAAGCCACTCGACTGCGGAGGTCCTAATACCTATTCTCATGTTACCTGCAAGAATTTTACTTTAATCAATCAAAATAGTTTCATATTTTCGTTTGTAATACAATGTGGCAACCCTGCTAGCAAGAAAAGCAAAGACGGTCGGCAGTATTTCAGATCGCTAATGGATTTAAAACTGAGCGCCGCCTCCGTACTTCTCACTATTACCTCTTAGCTTCCTCGGCTCTTTTGTATTATCTTTGCTGTTGTCCCTTCTGTATGCTACTTCTATTTATCTGCATTAGGAACATTTACAATTTGTACCCAGACTTGTCGTTTATGGTGCTTACAGTGTCTACAGGGTTAGGGTTATTATTTAAGTAAATCGGAAACCTCTGATAGCATTAAACTTAACGTTTTTTTTTTTTTTCAATGTGTAGCAATCGCGATAACATAAGAACTCGTTTATGAAAATTTATATTTTAAAAACTCAAAAATTCTAAATTTGTGTAGAGTGCATATTCAATTTCTTTTATACAAATTTAAGTACGCATTTGACCTCCGTCTCACCTGATGGAAAGTGACGATGAGTGATGATGCACACTTAAATATAATGCCTATTCACTCTCGCCTTCAAAAGGTCCAAGTTATAACGTTCAGGGAACACGTCCGCAGGCAGGGAATTGCATTCCATAGCCGTTCGCCATATAAATGTGAAAGCACAACATTTCGTGCGAATCTTTGGAACAACAACATAGGGGTGGAACTCAAGCTTACGTCTACTCCCCCGATGGTGAAAAGGGGAAGGCGTAATTAAAACGTGTAATTCGATCACACACTCACCGTGATACATCCTGTAAAATACTGATAAGCTGGCAACTTTACATAACTTATCAATAACAGCAATTTTTGTTTGTATTATCACCAGCACGTAATTCGTGCTACGTCGTAATTTGTAAACATCACGGTCACATTTCGTGCACTTTTCCGATTACAAAGCATTCATTCATCATACAACAAACCGGGCTTCAATAGTAGAGCCTCTAAGCTCTTTAACATGGCTTACAACAATTAAGTTGGTTCGGCCGGATGGACGCCGTCTCCTCTGATTGGAGCTAAGAATCAAAATGTTTATTTTAAATTTACAAAAAGAATATGATTGACATGTCTAAGAGTTTATTCCGTCTACTGTTAGATTTTTATTTCTCACTGTAATATTGAAAAAACAAGACGTAGTACGAAATGCCCGTATAGAAAAATAATAAAAAACTGCTTGGAACAATATTTTAATTGAAAAGAATTCCAACAAAAAATATAGAGTGAAATTTTAAAATCGTAGTGAAGTAACCAAATAAATCCCATGTTTAAATTTGAAAGGGTCTCGAAGCCTTTCGGCGCATCGCCATGGCGACACTCATTGTTTCACCGACCCACACTCATAATTCTAGCCTATTGTTAGTTTGCACCCCGTATGAATATTAACATTAGTAGGAAAGGTCCTTTAAAATGTTCAAAAAAATGCAAAGTTTAGCTCAGACATATTTCTAGCAAAACAGTACTTAGACCACAGCAGCGTGGGCGGACGATCTGGTAAGAACCGAGTCACACGATGCGTTACGGCGGCGGCGCGGCACTTGAAAGATGCCGCTACCTGGATATTTATATTTGGATATTTTCACATTCGTCTTATATAGAAATTTCCACACATAGTATGCCACATGGTGCACTCCGACGCCGTACCAGACAACAACCTATGAGATGACGCAGGGTATTGCAATGCCAGAGTGGTACCGCTTAGGGATGCACGATCTTTTAAAAGCAAAAGTCGTCGCCGCTGCGGCACCGTAGCATCGTTGCTGGGCCGCACCGCACCCCCCTTGTATAAACCGTCTCTAAATATTGTTGCTGGATGCCAGCTACTCAAGGTCGAATGAATATTTGTACTTTATTTACATTTGATCATCAACACAGCAATGCACGGGTAAAGAGACATGTTTTTTTTATATTGTTATTTACTTTTAAAAAACGAAATAAACTGTGTCCTCAAACCACTAGCAGCACAAAATTGTAAATTTTAGGTTAAATAAAGAAAGTAACTTTAACACTCCGCACATCAGCCTAGTGCAAGCAAACAACTAGCTACGGGTCAAAACTGGAAATCTTCGTGGTAATTATTGTCCACATGACTCATGAGTGTTTTCTATTAGTTTCTAATTTTTATAATTGCTATATTTTTGTGGAGAAATAAACGTATTTATATTTTTTTTTACCTAACTTACTTCCATTAAATTAAATTATAACCATTACTTTTGTTGTAATTGAAGTGTTTTATACAGAAAAATTGTTTCAGCACCCAAACATCTTACCGCTCCGCTTTGTCAAAACAACGAAATAATATAGGTTGTTGAAACACGGTTTTAAGCCGCTCCGCTATGGTGGGTAATGGGCCTTAGGGACCTTCGCCGAAACGTAAATGAAGACTACAAAAAAAGAGATAATTATTACAATAAAGTGAAGGCACCGCCAGTCGATAATTGACGCTATTAGCGCAAAAGCTGTGTAACCCCATAAAATAATATATATAGAACATAATAAGGGATTTAAAATTACCCAAATTCATTTTATATATAGTAATCATTTACGTTTCTACCATCTTGCAACATGTTCGGGAAATATTGTGCAGTGGTTTCCCGCTAGCCTTCTGCACTGCTGTTCATCGGCCATGTGCGAAACATGGACAATCACACAAAAAGACAGGGAGAGATTGAGGGAGTTATTTGAAATGTGGTACTGGAGGCGAATGGAAAAAATAAAATGGATAAATGGATTGAGAAGCTGTCAAATGAGGAACTTTTGGAAGGGGAAGAAAAAATCTTTTAACCACAATTTTTTGGACATTGTTACTTAATGACGAATTCGTGAGAATGATAATTGAGGAGAAGATCGAAGGGAAAACAAAGAGAGGAAGACTATGAGTGGCGTACAGTGAATAAATAAAGGAGATTTTTTTATCCAAAAAATTAATAGACTGTCTGGGAAACCCAGGGGCCGGCAGTTACCTTTTTTTTTGTTAATCTGGGGGAACCTGCTTACAGATGCTCTGACCCCGCGGGGGCAGAGCCGGGGTTGTCTGGGGCTGGTCTGAGCCCTGAAATCTGCAGCCCGAACGCACTAAGCCCCCGGAGTGTTCCTCCTCTCCGCTGTTGGGGGTATGGGTACACCTCCCCGACTCCGAATGTGAGGCTCGCCGAACACTAGACGAACCTTCATCCCGGGCGCCTCTATGCTGAGCAATGAACACCCCCGAGTCCGCTAGCCAGGGGCTGTGAAAACTGTGAAATTCGGATGGCAGGCTCCGCCGCAACACCTAACGCGCATTCGCGCGGACTCTCCGTAGAGAGTTCCTTGGAGCGCCCACCACGGGCCAACAGCCCATGTTCGGCCGCGGGGGATAGGACGAGCGCCAACGACACACCGACAGGTCTCTTCTTTCTCTTCGTTCTCTTATAATAATTAATGTACTTTAGTGTCATTTAAAGTACAATAAATGTGAGTCAAACCACGTTCGCGTTGATAGCCTCAATTGTGAGTTGTGTTACTGTAAACATGAATGATAATGTAAATCTAGGGTATTGTTAGTTTTTACTTATTATGGCGTTATGAGCGTATATGCAGGTCATAAATCCCCCCGCACAAAGGCAAAAAGCGTTGGGCCAAAAGCGAGGTTTCTGCCAAAAGTATTATTTCGGACAAAAAACAGCAATTAGCAAAAGCAGCGTTGCTGTAATTGCTTACTTTATTTTTAACGTTTTTTAGAATTTAATGTTGCGACCGGGCACTCTAAGTCAGAAATGTATAAAATAGTCTAGGTTTTCGTCCTAAATAAGCACTAAATATTTTTTTTAGTTTTAGATTTAATTATTACGTCCATTATTGTATAACACCTTAATGTTGGAGTTTCTACTTCAGTAAATTTAGCAAAGTGATGACTAAGCTCACTAAATAACTTTGTGAATTGTCCTATGAACGAATGAACGCATCGTATGAACGAATCATAACTACCCTAATTACTTACATAATTACTACACGACATTTCAACGTTGAAGCTTGGATTTCAGAGAATTTAGCAAACAGGTTACTCAAATTCTATGTAGATGGCCGGTGTTCGGTACGTATGTCATTTGAGGTATAAAGATTTAATAATTGTTCTTTGTGTAGTAAATGTTCTAGTGAATAAGGTACCCTCTTATTTATAAATTATTTAGCTCGTAGAGTTGGGTATATTTTCTTTTAAATATTATATATAATAATATAAATGTCAAATAACATAATTGTCATCTTTTTTTGTATAATGTTGTTTTGCTATTTAAATTCTATTATTTAAAGCCACTCATTTGGATAAGTACTAAACTTATTTTAATTTGTGTGTTTTCACTTTTCAGTTATTATTACAATATATAATTTAATTATCTAATAAATTATGTAAGGAAATACCGTTTATGGAAAAGCAGTTACGACACATATATTTGAATTTAAAAAATATCTTGGAATAATGAGTAAAAAATTTCTAAATAACACGCAACTCAAGGCCATTAAACTAAAACACTTGACACTAAATAATTCCACTTAATACATCGACGGGTCTAATACAAAAACCACGAAAAAAAGTCCCAAGTCAACCTATTCGAAATTTAAATTGTTATGTCATCACAGTATCGCGCTGTCCGTAGAACAAATGAAGACTAAAGCGGAGTGTCGCGCTCTGTATACGATTTTAGCGCCTTACAAGTGCGGACACTTTTTAGCGCGGACCCGACGTCCATATAATTGTATTTGTTCAGGAAGTACGTCATACAGACGACAATTTCCTGAGCGGGCCTTTTGAAAACTCAAATTACTTTACTTTTATAATTTTACTATTTAATCGAAACGATACCTGTCTCTACATGCTACGGTGTTCAGCGGCGAACACTTGCCATGTAAAGCCTGTCGTCCAGAAAATTGCTGAGGCTTTTAAATTTTCTCGGCGCAGATTTAAGCAATTTGTTTCATTTTAAATGTTGTATGTCTTGTGTTTTATATGTATGAACATTAATAATAACAGTTTTATTAGCTGTAATTCTTTACCACAGAACAAAAATATGAAGAAGAGTATGAAAATGCAGCATAACAAGATATCGCACTGTTAATACTTTGCAATTTTCTGAATATATATTCTAACTTGTCTTGAACGATTATTAAAATTTATATATAGGTTAAAATTTTACAGATATTTAAACAATTTCCTACTTACCAAATGAATTTAAAAGTAAAAGGTAATAGAATTATTTCATATTTTTAGAACTAGCTCAAAAAGTTTGTCTGATTTTGAGTTAAGTAGATGTCTATTAATTGTTTCTTACAATATTCTAACGATAGTTTTATTGACGTGTAGAGAATCAAATTTACGTAAAGCAATAAGCAGTATAATCTTAAATTTCACATAATTTGAGTTACAACTCTGTTGTAATAGCAGTGCGAATGATATACTGTGATAAATAAGGAGAGGATGAATAAAAGAACATTGACAAAGCACATTTATAAGAGAGTGTGAGCGGGCAAATCGGTGAAGGCCGACCAAAGCAAATTTGCCACGACCAAATTGATGGCGTTCTAAAGAGAAGAAATATCAGGAGTACCATTAACCGATGAACGTGTATAAAGTCATTGACGCGAATTGATGAGGCGAAAGATGTGTGGTAGGATGGTGTGTGGTGATGTGTGGTCTCAGCCTACAACACGAAAAGAGCGGACGGTGAATGTATGTACGAGTATGTACATTGTATCTTACTACACTATAAGTCTTATACCAACTTATACTAAAGGATTTTTTATTATTAATTTGTAATTTCCATTATATACAAGTAAGGTACAATAAAAGCTTAAATACTAGAAAGTAAAATAATCTCAGTACAAAGTACTAAAAAAACCGACCTCAAAAGTATGTGGAATTACATCAAGTTGTATTAAAATCGGTTACCGGAAAGTGCGCAAACCCGGATGTCTCAGTCATTGTCGAATGAAGAAATACTGACTAGTTCTTCGATGATTCTAGAAGAAAGTAAATTAAATCGCAGTTGCCCCGAACGTACGATAAATATAAAACATGATATTGAAGAGAATAATAAGATAATTAATACTCTAGAAAATGAGTTAGGCAGTGCCGAGCAAGAAATAGACAATTAACTATTAGAAAATTCATCACTTAAAAAAATTATTACGGAGTACGAGCAAAAAATACATTTTTTAAATGAAGTGTGCAAGTACCCATCGACATCGGCTAAGAAAAATAAAAATGGACTAAGTAAAACTGCTGCGCTAAGTTCGACACCCAAACCCTGTGCAAAACCAATAAATGACGTACACCCCAACGCACTAGAGAACCCACCCAGAACGGAAATTATTTTAAACAACGCGAAGGAATATAATGGGAACTTATATCAGCAGTCACATCGAAAGAATATACAAAAAAAACTCGACCAGACGCAACATACTTCTGCTCGCCGGCGAGACAGGCAGACACCTACGTGGGCAGCTACAGAAGATTCTCGGTGACAACTATCATGTAACCGCGATCATAAAACCCCACGCGACTTTAGAGCAAGTTGTAATGAGCAGCCTAACAGGGGCACAAGAATTCACAAAAAATGATTACGTAATCATATTAGCAGGTTCACATGACGATAACATAATTAAATTTCAATCAGCTGTATATAATTGCATTAGTGCATTAAAAAATACTAATGTTATATATGGGGAAGTACATAGCAATAAATGTATTAAAAAATTTAAATTGAATATTAATTGAGACAATTAGTTTACACATAGAGAATTTTCATTACAAAGGACTAAGTTTTTACAGAAACAATCAATTGGACAGATTTAATACATGCAGGTGGCTTACATTGGATATTATGTTGTAAGATTACACTGTCAAATATTCCAGTATGAATAAAAATAGTAGTAGAAACGTAAAGAGCATATCAACACAAACAGACAATGATTATCCAAGAACTCGGATCACAGAAAACAATGACATGGATGGTGCACGAAACAGAAACAAAAACTATTCCTTTCGTCAGCAATAACTTAACAATTTTATATCAGAACATGAGAAGTATAGCAAACAAATTCCACTTAATAGAGCTTCTTGCTGAACAAGAGGATGTAGATCCTATATGTAGGTATAATTTGTGTAACTGAAACCTGGATCACAGAAGCTAAAAAAGACTTGTTAAACCTAGAAGAGTACAACGTTGCGAGTGCGTTTTACAGATCTAACTATGAGGCCGGAGGAGTGTGTATATTCGCAAAGGAACATATAGAGTGTATAGAATATGAAAATATCAGAAAACTATCTATAGAGTATATTATAGAAATGTGTGCAATAGTGATACCAAAATTGAATGTGTTAGTCATTGTAAAATATATTGGCCTGATAGTAGTAGAGAAGTAACTTTGTTTGAAGTACAACTTGAACAACTATTGAAATTAGTAGCAATTAAGTATTGTAAGAAAAAAGCAATAATAGGAGGAGACCTTAATGATAATTTCTTGAATAATTCTAATCAAACTAAAAGAATAACTGAACTCTTCAAAATATATAATTTTATGCAAAATGTAAAAGAACCAACACGAATCACAAGGACTAGTTCGACATGTTTAGATATTATATTTACGAGCTTTAACACTGAACACATAACAATCAATGTTAGAGTATTGGGAATGTCAGATCACAGAGGTGTCTTAATATCTATTCCAATATGTAATATAAACCAAAATGACGCCATATGCACAAAGAAAAGAACTTTTAATCGTAGAAACACAGCATTATTCAAGTATCATGTGCAGTGTATTGATTGGAGTAGAGTCGTTACAGAGAACAAAAATATATACCAAAATTATAATGCGTTTCACGAACAGTTAGTTATGATCCTAGATAAAAACTAAGAAAGGAAAACCTAAACTTCTTCCTAAACCTCGGTTGAGTACCGGTTTAAAAATATCAATAAAAAATAAGCGTTTATTAAAATTATTACTCTTGCACATAGATAGCAGTGCTCTGAATAAATACTGTAAAGGTTATGAAAAGGTTCTAAAAAGGCAGTTAAAGAGGCAAAACGACAACATTTCATTAAAAGAATGGAAGCATCAAAAAATAAAACAAAAACCATGTGGCAAATTATTAAAGAGCGAACAAATAAAATAAGTAAAAGAATTGTAAAAAATTTTAAATTAAATATTAATGATACAACTATAGAAAATCCTGACATAATTGCTAATACCCTAAATGAGTTGTTTGTTGCAATTGGAACTACAGAAATTAATAATAGTCCCAAGGGTAGAAAAGTCGTATTCCTTTCGAGTAAATCAATGTAAACCAAAATGAAATAAAAAACATTATTAAAAACCTGAAGAATAAATCAAGTTTCGGCTGTGATGAATTCCCCCCCAAGTTAATAAAACAATGTAAAGATAAACTAGCGGCACCTTTAACACACTTAGTAAACCAATTATTTTTTTGAAGCTACCTTTCCTGACTTCAATTCAATTATAAAACCTGTGTCTAAATCTAGAATAGCAAATGACCGAAATAATTTTCGTCGTATCATTTTAGAGTACTATTACCCCACAATAGTACTCATGCCAGCAGCCTCTTTATTCTGCAGAAGAAATGCATGAGAGTATTGGCAAACATAACGGAAACAGATACTTGTAGACCACATTTTTCTAGTTTGAACGTTTTGACTTTGACATCAATATATGTTTGTAAGAAAATACAGGCACTTGTTTGGACAAGGAAGTGATAATCTTTATGCAGGTAATTTGAGACCGCGAAACATATTGATTGATTCTTTTACAAATTTAGAAATTGTTAGCTCGGGTAAAATACCTCTTAGAATAAGAAACATTGAAAATAATGACGTGTTCGCAAATGCTCTGAAAAGTTACTTGCTCTCGAACTGTTTCTAAGATCTAAAAGAGTATTTCGATAATAAAAGTACATGTTATTATGTGTACAGCATAGTAAGTTCGTTGACATGAATTTATGTGTACCTATTAGTATAGGTATTATGTGTAACTATTAGTAGAGTGAAGTAAGTTAATTGCAGTGCCCTTACAGGATTCATGTTGGAATGTAATAACAGCTTTAAGACCTTTTGTACCACACAAAGCAATAAATAATGATTATGGTTATAGTTATGGTTAGGGTTAGGGTTAAGGTTAGGGTTAGGGTTAGGATTAGGATTAGGATTAGGATTAGGATTAGGATTAGG
>NW_020653713.1:6096263-6102738 GCF_003589595.1 Hyposmocoma kahamanoa
GGGCGCGGAGACCGGGCTCAGCGACCGGGCGCGGAGATCGAGTTAGGGTTAGTGTTAGGGTTAGAGTTAGTGTTAGAGTTAGGGTTAGGGTTAGGGTTAGGGTTAGGGTTAGGGTTAGGGTTAGGGTTAGGGTTAGAGTTAGGGTTAGGGTTAGGGTTAAATGAGTGTATAAATAAATAATAATCATAGTAAATAATAAATAAAAAACGAACGCAAGTTCTCTATCTTTTTTATCTTTTTAGGGTTTAGAACTAAGGAATGTTATCTAAGGAAAGTTATGTTATGAGTTATCATTACATGATGGTAAAAATATATTTTCATAAATTTATATTTTAATATTACATAGTACGTAAGTTTTTTTTTTATCACTTAAAACGTAATACACAACTATGTTTCTCGTCGCATTTCATAATATGTAAGTAACTTGCATACATAATCTATCATTAACCAAAAAGATCATACGGAAATTGGATAAATACATTAATTAATATATTAATTAATATATTAATATACATTAATTAATATAACAATCGAATTTATCGCAATTGAATAAGCTGTTTACGAAGTAAATTTGAGATTTATTTTTTATTTATTTATCACACATTCATACATCACAAGTAGCATCATTAGTATATGTTATATACGTATTACCTTACACATGTGTATATGTAAGGTAATATGTATATAACAGATACTGGAGTGTGCACCCCACCATAAACACATCCCACACAAGCACACCCTCCACACACGCGGGCCCTTTATTCACTTGTTTGGACAATACTTTCTTTATTAATTGTTAATATTGTAACACGTGGTTAACTATAATTACTTTCACACTATTTGTGTATTTATTGAATTGTAATTCTATATACCATTTTATTAGAGTACTTTATTATTGTGTATTTTATTAGTTGTTAACCCGAAGATAATAGAATAAAATAAAAAATATAGTAGCAATAGTATAGCAACAGAGCTTCTTGTAGTAGAAAGAGTTCGCACAGAGAAGTACTGCCACCTTCCTTATTTCTGCCGTCAAGCAGTAATGATAGCATTTCTGCATTTCTGTTTTAAGGGCAAGGGTGCTGGTGAAGTTACAGGCACATGGGAGTTGTCAACTTACGTCTCAAGGCGCGTTCCCATTATATCGTAATGTTTAATTTATCGTTGGACGACTGTTGCGTCTAGCCTGTTCCCATATCAGGACTGTCTGTCATAACGTGTCGTGGACGTTTATTTTATCATTGAATGACTGTCGTTCAAGCTGTTCCCAAGATCGTGACGACAATTTATCGGTTCACGGCAGTCGCCTTGTCGTTTGCACGACAGAATCGTTTAAAGTTGCGATTATCTATCGTAAGATTTATCGTCAGACGACTGTCGTTCTATCTACACCCATTGTCACGACAGTCTGTCATCGTAACGACAAAAAAGTCGGAGAATGCCAGTTAACACGTTGATGGACAGAACGCCCTCTGGCGATCACCCGGTCAAAAATGATATGACAGAACGCCTGTGGACGTTCGATTTTTCCTATGCATATAGCCAGAACGCCCAACGGCGATCAATTTTGCATTCAAGTTTATGAAAGTCCATGTTTTAGTGTCACGGTATATGCAATTCAAACCGTCCTACTGTCACCGCGTAGTTTCAAAATTATCTTCCGAAGAAAGGTCCGTCACCCACACAATGACATTTTTAAAACTATTCCTTTCACGCACACTACGCCCGTGGGCGTCGTGTTTGTATACAAATTGACGAGTAGTGTGCAGCGTGCAGGCGCCGCGAAACGTCACGGATTTTGTTTCGCGCCCGGATTCTAAAAGGTAAATTAGTGTTTGTTTTTCGAAATTTTAATTGTTTTTTATTCGTAAATCACTAGACAATGTATAGTGGCATACGTAATTATACTGTAACTTTCTATTTTATATATTTATACACATTTTATTTGCTTTGAATTGTTGTTGTAGATGGCGAAAAGAAATACCTACGAAGAACAACAAAAACGACTTCAAGACTTGTTCGATGAAGCTTCTACACCTGAGTCCAGTCAAGATCCATATGCTGATGATGGGGAGTATGGTTCTGATCTTGACTATCAACCCAGTGACTTGGAATCATCAAGTTCCGAGGATGCAACGAGCCGCCCAAAATCAAGGCGTGTACAGAGAACTGCATCTATACGCTCTGGTGAGTCAGCTTCATCGTCGTCATCTTCGACTTGTGATCAAGTTGATGACCTTACTTCCTGTTGTTCTGATACCGAGGAAGGTAGAAATGTTTCAAATTCTATATATCAAATAAAAACACCCGCTGTCTCACCATCTAATATCAGTAGGGTTGAGTCTTTAGGTGTCGAACAACACTCACATGTGGCTCAGGACCAAAATGATAATATTGAAGCAAGCCTAAACTACATTTCATTCGAGAGACAAATGTGTCTCTGAAATGTGATGAGCATATAAATGAGGAACAATGCTCAAATATATTCCAAAATAGTTCTAGTGCTAATGAAAATAATATTGAAGGTATTTCCAATCCCGATGCCTCGGAAATTCAAATGCATGTTTCTCAGTTAGTCAATGACTCTAGAAATGTCGAAGTACAACCAAATGTGACGCAAAATACTACAACTAACCGACACTCAGCCAGTTGCATTCCTAGAAGAGAAGAAGTACCTCTCCCAGAAGCACCATGGTCAACTACAGTTACTACTGTACCTGATTTCAATTTTGACAGATCAAAATGCGGGATAACAGTGAATATTGATAACAAGGATAATGTTTTGGATTTTTTCCATCTTGTTTTTCCTCAAAATTTCGTCGAATATCTTGTAAACTGCACTAACGCTTATGGGAATGCTTTATGTAATACTGACAGACCCCATACGAGACACAGTCGCAAAGCAGTGTATCGTGAAACCAATTCTGAAGAAATTATAAAATTCCTTGGTCTCAGTCTTCTCAAAGGTAACATAAAGACACCGAATCAAAGAAGTCTATTTTCACTTTCCGATGTCCTTTATTATCATCCCATTTTCAACTATGTAATGTCTGGAAGAAGGTATGAGCAAATTTTACGATGTCTATGTGCATCCGAATTGAATGCTCAAGGCGAAAATAAGATATTGAAGTTTATTGATATGCTGACACTGAACTTTAGAGAAGTCTATAACCCCAGTGAAGAATTATCATTGGATGAATCTCTTCTTTTGTTTCGGGGCCGTTTACACTTTCATCAGTACATAAAATCCAAAAAAGCACGCTATGGCATAAAATTTTACGAACTTACAACACACGATGGTTATGTGTGTAACATTAAAATGTATTCAGGAAAAGAAGCGACAGAACAGAATGAATCTGAGTCCAAGACTCCAGTACTGATGATAGAAACCATAAGGAATTGAGGGAAAGTCTTAAAAAATACAGCAAATATGTAGCGCTTTTAATATTTTTAGAAATAAGTAAATCATTTGCATTCAACTGTATTATTTAGTAAAGTGAAACTGATGAAGGTTTTTTTTGTTAAAGTTATTCAGACTGATTATTTAGGAGTTTTTGTAATCATTTTCCACACTAAGTATGAGACTGATTAGAACAATGTGTTACGTTGATTTTTTTAGAATTGCTATGTTGTAAGTTATGGGTACTTGAAATACTTGTTTTGATAAATGTGCCATTACAAGATAAATATGATCTCTGGACAGATGTGATGCTGGTAGTAATTAAATAACATTGTTTTCTTAATAAATCTGTTTGTAAGAATTCATTTGTTTTTATTAATATCATTGGTACATAAAATACTTAACTACTATAGGTTTGTATGAGTTATACATAGATTTTTACGAAACAAATGTGACAGTGAAGATGTATATACGTTGACGTCGACAGCCGTTCTGCCGTATAATATACATGAAAATACAAGCCAAGCGACACTACGCCCTACGACGTATACGCCTAAATCCGTTCTGTCACTTTACTTATTCTACAATACATACTAGATGACAGTACGCCCTACGACGTATACGCCTATATCCGTTCTGTCATAACATCATTATTTTCAATCAAATGTAGTGACACTACGCCTGTAGGCAATGTATGAAAATTCGTAGTGATATAACACAGTCGATCAGTAATGTGGTAGTGTCCATCAACGTGAGTACAGTATATTCACATATAGTGTGAACAAGTTCATTTAAATATACGAAGATACGACACTTTAAAATGCACGACATCTGTCGTCACGAGTCCCTCAGATCTCTGCTTTGAGTGGCACTGCAACTGTCATGAATAGGCGTATCGCTTACGCACGATTTGACCTGATATCACAAAAAGAACAATTTCCACGGAAACAAGTTTTTTCTTCACATCACAAAGTAGACCATATAAATCTAGATAGATCGCGATAAAGGCGACAATGTAATCAGGCATGGATCATCCAGCAAGTTGAGTATCACCTAAGAGCATTTTCGGGCTAACCAAATTGGCTTCATCGCGCTTGAAGAATGGCTATCTTTCTGCCTGAACATTAACCCTTTCCATCGTATCTTTTCGTCCTTTACGAACGCCGACGTCACTTACAATTTTGATAAAAACGAATTATTTACATCAGAACATGAAATGTTGAATCGAACTGAAATTGAATTGAAATTGAACTATGTAAATAACTGTTTTTCGTCAAATCGTCGCGAACATTTCATCTATATGTACATATATGTTGGATAAAAATAACACCTCTTTCTATATATATAAACCTATTGTAAAAATGTCTCTTATGTAACTTATGTTGAGCTTAAGCAATGTGATGCTCATCTCAACGTTTTAAATTAAAAACTTAATACATATAAGATGCAATTGCGTACATCGCATGAATTTTAGCTGCAGCTAATAATGTTAATTTTTACAACTGCCTTTGTGACCGAACGGTTAGGCGATTATCACACTACTCCACCACCAACCAGCACCACACAACGGTGTGCGGAGCTGCATTTTTTTAACGTTGTACCGAAGTATCCCAGTTTCTAAAAAAACACGCGCCATACAACACACTGACAACGGCACTCCGCGCGGGGGCCCGACTCTGGCCTTATTCAGAGTGGCGCGAACGGTGCATGTAAATCAAATGTAAGTAGACACAGTGGCCGCGCGTGTCATATTGGTTTGGTCTAGCGTCTAGCATATGTTTGCGATGCACCGCGCCCGCGCCTGCACTCTAAATGAGCCCTATCACGCATCCCCGCGCGGAGGAGCGCGGTAAGATGAAGGGTATGGCACACTGCGCTCCGCACTACCGTGCAGATTTTTATGCGTAATGGTCATCTTTGTAATTCAATTCAAATTATCCATTTAACGATCTCGTTTGTAAAAATGGATGTTTCCAATATCTTCTACAGCTACGGTGTCTTTTTATTTAAGTATACAAAGACCAAATAGACAATCCACGTGTAGCGTCCTGAATGAGTTCTATATTATTAACCTTTTTTTTTCAAAGAAGAATCTCAGCTATATGTACAATGACCGCGGTGATCAATTGCGATGTAAAGTGGGCTTATGTGGCGCGAGGCCGCAGCCGCAGTGCCGCTGCCCCTGCGCGGGCAAACCGCATGTTGACGCAGCTCTTTAACCGCACGCGTGATCCGTCGCCCGATCCCGCACTCCACTGCGTGGTGCGCGGCAGTGCGATAATCGCCTTACCATGCTAGGCTGCCACGCAGATGTCCCGGGTTTGATTCCCGGGCCGGGAGAAATATTTGTATGGAGTTTGGGTGTAATTAGTGTTTGTTTATGTGTGTCTATGGTACCTGCGATACAGGGTTGCCCTAGTGCATGCTAGTTCTAGTGCTATGGCTATGAGTGTGTGCGTTATTTATTTATTTATTAGAGCGTTAATTAACGATTTATTATCGGGTTAACCCGTCAAATACAGTAATTAGTAGTGTGTTTCATACGTCGTATTACTGCCGTAATCTTAAGGCTGGAACAAGTGCCAGATTAACGAATTAGGCTCTTTTTAAATTAAATTCCTGATAATAATAATAGTACAATAATCACAAAAAAATATATGAGTGCTAGTAGTCCTTAAATAATTGAATGTATTGAGCAAAACCACAATTTATTAAGCTCTTTTTACGAAATAAAACTTACATTACGTCCCTCAAATTAAATAAAAAGCAATTTCTCTTTGCATGCAAACATCCGTTGTTTATAAAATTTACACGAAAAAATAGATAATTTAATTTCAAACAGAATGTATTGTTCACTTTTTTTAACTCATATAGTTCATAAGTTAAGTGTTATTATTTGAAAAAAATAATTCCTTCCCACTCGCGAGGTCTGCGCAGTACTACGCTCAGTCGCCTTTCAGGCGTTGCGACGGGTGGACTGTGCATGTGTTTTTGAGAGGGTTTATGCCACAAAAAGTTGCTATTTTTAACTAATTTCACTTTTGTTTGTGTTAAATTTAATTTGTATATATATAT
>NW_020653713.1:6102748-6110212 GCF_003589595.1 Hyposmocoma kahamanoa
AATAAATAATACGTAAAAGTTATACTTTCAATGACGCATAATTAATTAATCAGGCGCGGTGCAGTCATTTTGCCGAGTCACAATAAAAAAATAAAAAATAGTAAATATTGACGTTTGTTAAATGCATTTAAAATAAAGCGTATAAAAGTATTTGTTTTAATTTTACTATTCTTCTACTTCTCCTTTACAGTTCAAAATAGTAGTATTAGTTGTTAATTGATAGGATGTAACCATCGAATCATTGCACGATTTATTACGATTTTGACCCTAAAATATTATGTAATGTTTATTTTTACGATGGCTTATTCTCGAATGTCTCTGAGGGAACAACAACGAAGGTATAGATTGCAAAAAAACACTTATGACTCTTCTGTATTCTAATTTACAACTTATCTTTATTTGACTTTGTGTAAGTACAAACGAGTGGTCGATAGATGGCGTATGAAATTGTTACCACTGCTTAGAGGTCAACTCGTCAGTCATTCGCGACTGTTCAAGCCTTAAATATGGTCGCGAATTATTGGCTGTCTATCTTATAGGCTTCGATCTCCAGGATTTTTAGATCGTTTCTCGTAGGAAAGTCGTAATATGTGATATTAAATATATTTATTTATATATTTAATGTATGCCGTTTAGATTTAAGTATTTAGTAGTATTTTAAATAGGTAGTTCGAAATGTTGTCTATTAGTTGAGAATATTGTCGTATTATTTATAAATAAGATCATTATAATTTTACAATAAGAAACCAGGTAATGCTTCATAAAAAACCTCGTTACGGTTTGCTTACATTTAGTTAATTACCTAAACCTTTATAGTACTCGAATTGACATTTGTGTGACGTGTTGTGTCATGACGCGTCAGAAAGGTATCGTTTTCACACACACAACACAAGCCGTCACTTCAGATTACGACACACTAATATAAATGTGTGAAATCGATACCGTTCTGACGCATCACGGACACGACACGTCAGACAAATGTAGATCCGGCTTTAGCTTTTCTTATTGCAGCTTATTTAATAAAGAATTCTTTTCTCAAAGGACGTCAATAGAATTTCCGTAAAATATTAAAATTTTCCATTTAATAGCTCAGGACAGTAATAGACGACGGAGCACGGAATGCACAAAAATCGTGGTCGCCCAGTGTCGGGGGAAATTCGATTTATTTTAATTTGATACTAACTGAACAATTGTTTCATACGTTTTTCTTAAAATAGGGTTGTTCCATTTACGAAGCAAAGCCATGTCGAGATCTCATATCAAATGTTTTATGGGCAGATATATAAAACATAACTTGATACTTAAATTTAAGTTTACTTTTTAAAAAACATTTGAGAGTACTTATTTTTGAGAGAAAAAACCAAGTACTCCCTAATGCTTTGCGTACTTCTGAAATGAATATCAATTGCGTTTATTGCGTTGCCTTCCCCTTTCCATCATCGGAGAACTAGATGCAAGCTTGTGTTCTACCCCTATGTTGTGGTTATTCTAAAGATTCGCACGAAGCGTTACGCTTCCACATTTATATGGCGAACGGCTATGGTGTGGAATTCCTCGCGTTCAGACTTGTTCCCTGAAGGTTATAACTTGGACCTTTTCAAGGCGAGAGTGAATAGGCATTATTTAGGTGTGCAGGCCGTATCGTCGACGTCATCGTCACTTTCCATCAGGTGAAATGGATGTCAAATGTGCACTTACATTTGAATAAAAAATGAAGATTATTATTAAAATAAAAAATTGTTTATTCAGTAACATAATGTACAGAGAAAACTAAAGACTACTTATGCGATTTAATGTAAAAATAACACATGTACCTGAACTAGGAAATTCCTGTATTTCAGGTAAAAAGTACTACTAATTATAAATGTGGATACTATTAATATTATAAATACTTTTTAGGAGAATCTTATGAAATAAAATTAAACAATTAAATAATAAATTGCCGTTAAAAAAATAAAAAAAAAAATAAAAAATGTACACTTAAACAAGACAACATTTAATTTACGATAATAAATAAATTCTCTGTATCCTCATAGGACATATTTTGAAGAGCTTCTTGGAGAATTTTCTTTACCTTAAAGCAACAGAAATTATAAATGGAATATTTAGCGTTTAATTTATTGTACAAAAATGGTCCAAGAAACACAAAAAATCTTGAAATAAAAGTATGTTTTGATGATATAATTTTGGGGCAGACAATATCTTTTCGTCTTTTATTAGTGTTTTCAGTAATATATGGGAGCAATACGTGCTGTTTGAGGACTGTGGACTTAATGAATAATTGCCTTACAGTTAATACTTTACATGACTTATACAGAAGGTCAGTGGGGTAACGGAAAGGGCGGTAGGTAGAAACCTTTAGGACAGCTCGCTGGGCTCTTTCAATGATTAGTAAAGTAGTTTTAGCTATACCACCCCATGATGTAATGCAGTAAGTAATTAATGATTGGCATAATGCATAATAAACTTGCCTGATTATTTTAAAATCCGCAGAAACGCGCAGTTTTTTAAACACAAACATTAACTTACGGAGTCGGGCGCTTAGTGCTTCGATATGGTGTTTAAAGGATAGGATGTCATCTAATATAACACCTAAATACTTTGTCTTGTTAGTAATAGCAATGTCTGGACATTTACACAGGTTGTTAGTAGGGTCAAAACAATGGTGAGCATATAGTTTAGGGTTAGATATAAATGACTTTGATTTCCGCATATGGAATTGCATAAAACAAGTTTTATCCGTATTTAGTGTTAGCAAATGATGTTGGAGCCAGTTATTTACTATATTGAATCCACGCTGTGCATAGTCGTATACCTCCTTGTCAGAGTTTGCAGAAAAGAGTAGAACAGTATCATCAGCATAGGATATGATCTTTCCACCTTGTAAATCTAGGTTACAAAGGTCATTAATGTAAATCAGAAAAAGTGTTGGTCCTAAAATACTTCCTTGAGGAATTCCAAATGAAGTGCACTTCAGATCAGAACTGTGAATGTCACCTATTTTAACACATTGGGATCGGTCCTCCAGGTAGTTTTCGAGTAATTTAAGCTGTATGCCCCTTATACCAAGCGATTCAAGCTTCTGTAACAGCACAGGGATGTAAACTGTATCAAAAGCCTTCGCTAGGTCTAGAAAAATACCCACAGTTTTGTTACCCTTGTCTAGTTCCCTTGCTACAAAATTCGTAAGGTGATGCACGGCGTCAGATGTCGATAATTTAGATCTAAAACCGAACTGTGTTTTAGATAATATGGAATGTCTCTCCAAATACAAGACAAGTCTATTGTTAATAAGTTTTTCTAATATTTTAGATATTGCTGGCAGTAACGAAATAGGTCTATAATTAGTTATTTGTTCTTGGTTACCAGATTTATGTACCGGGACCACAACAGCTTTTTTTAAACACGTGGGGAATATTCCTTTTGTTAAACATTTTTGCAAAATGACCGTAAGCGGTGAAAGTAGAATGTGCCTGAATTGTTTTAGTATTTTGTTAGATATGTTATCACAACCAGTAGCACTATCGTTTTTTAAGCTTACAATTATTCTTTCAACCTCACTTTCATCTGTATCTAATAATACAAATGATCCCAGAGACTTACTACAGATTGATTGAGAGCAACGTGGTTGAGTAAGCGGAAAACTCTGGATTTTTTGTGCCAGATTTTTACCTGCATTAACGAAAAATTCATTTGCTTTGTTAACAGCAATACGATCAGATGAGTGGCTTTTTAATAATCCTGTAGATGATTTATGCTGTTTCGATATGTAGGTTACATTTTTTATATATTTCCAAACCTTTTTACTGTCTGTACCAGCTTTTTCCAATTCTTTTTTATCATAACAGCTTTTAACTTTTTTAAGTAGATCGTTACAAAAGTTCCTATATCTTTTGTATGATATTTGTAGAATTAAATTAGCTGGATTACTTTTTGCCTTCATATGTAGTTTATCCCTATGACGCATACAGCGAATAAGTCCTGGTGTAATCCAAGGTTTGATATTGTAATTTTTACTATTTAATCGCATGACCTTGCTATTACTTAATATTGATTGCTGTACATTATTTACTAAGTAAGACATACAATAATCCGCGTCATCAGAATTATAAACTGGGTTAAAGTCAATGTTGCATAAATCTTCTTCAAGTTTATTTATATTAATTTTAGAAATTATTTGCGTGCGAGTTGAATTAAGCAATTTACAATTTAAGGTTAGTAGGGCAGCTTTATGATCGGTTATTGTAGAGTTAGTAACTAATGTTATTGATTTAAAAATAGATTTAAGCATAATATGGTCTAAGCAAGAGCCGCTTTGATGTGTAGGGAGAGTGTGGGCGGGTAGTAATCCATGAAATGAGCATAGGTTTAGGTATTCTTGCGCACAGGAATCGATGCTATGTGGGAGAATGTTTATGTTTATGTCTCCTATTAATACTACATTTTTAAAAGTTGATAAAAGTTGTAACGTATCGTTAAGTGAGTCAGTAAACATTTTGGTATTTCTAAAAGAGGGGGGTCTGTACAATGCTAATATTGCAATGTCTGTTCCAATTTTGATTAGGAGCCGATTGCAGTCCAACATACTTGGTTCTTCAACCGAGATATTTAAATTATTCCTAGTATAAACCACTATACCGTCGTTCTGGTTGTAATTTTCTTTAGAGCTGTATAAGCTATAGCCTGGCATGGGAGGTAGATTTCTACATTTATCTAACCAGCACTCTGTCAGAATTATGACATCACAGCCAATGTTCATTCTATGCTGAAAAGTACTAAAAGCGTCAAAATTTTTGTAAATGCTGCGTATGTTTTGTGTTAGTATAGAGAGAGGATTGTTAAAGGGTAATAAATATTGTCTGCACATTTCAACTTCACAAGACTTTGACTCTGATACAGAGAAATTATCTAGATCGCGAACTAGACTATCACTCATAGTGTTTAATTAAATTAAGATCTATTTAGTAAAATTAGTGAGTGACGCTCTTAGGCGCCTTCATAATCTATCGAATTAATGTACCTTTTTTCGGCCATTTTTCTCGCGGGACAATTAAAATCTCCTGTTTGGTGGTCGCAGGTCTTCTTGAAATGCAAGCATGTAGCACATTTAGGAGGTTCGGTCTTCTTAGTGCAGTCCTTTATTGTGTGACCGGTTTCACCACAGTGGCCGCAGATGGTGGCCTCCTCCCGGCAGGTCTTGGCAGCATGACCATATTGCTGACATTTAAAGCACCTAGTAACTAGAGTAAAATCTCTTACAGGACACGACGACCAGTTGATAAAGACTCTATCGTTGGTTATTAGGGCCTTACGTATATGTGGAGCGACTTCAAATATGTAATTGCAGGACTCGGTGTTTTTCTTTCCAGACTTATGGCTTAATTTAATATTATTTAAAAATGACTCAAGAGACATACCCTGCAGCTTGTCGGCTAAATTTTGTTGAAATATACAGTTCACTACTTCGGTTTCCTGCAAAGATGTAGGCACACCAATAATCACAATTCTGGGTTTGCGCTTATGTGGCTCGTCAACAGTAAGGCCGGAGGTTTTTAATTGGGCCACCTGTTTCAGCTTTTCTAGGTCGTCTTTGGTGTCAGTGCTTATAATAACACCGCCGTTCTTAGTTTTGCGTAACCCTCTTACGTGCAGTTTCATTTCTTCAGGTCGGATAATTTTTTGAACCAGATTTTTTGTTTCATCACTCGATTTCAATTTGTCAGTAGGATAAATTGCTACAGAGCTTATCTTACTAGGCTGAACAAAATTATTGGAGCTTTTTTTTACCATGTCTGCAAAAGAAACTGTACTTGAGAGAGGGTTTGTTGATTCTTCAATACGCTGCTTTAGGTCTTGAAGTCGCTGCGACAGGTCTTGATTTTCTTTAAGGGCTTTAAGGGATGAGTATGCTTGAACGGCTTTTTGTTTTAGGGACTGGTACTGTACTGCCAATTGAGACGTCCCATTTGCCACTTTTCGGCACAAAGTGCTAATTCTTAGCTTTTGGTCTGAATTTAGCTTGCCTTCGGTAGAAATAGCACATACCTCGTTCAAGCATTGTTCAATTGCACTCATCCAGTTCTGGGCGTTGGCGGCGGGCTGCGGCGCGTTAGTGCACTCCGATTAAAGGTACTGCCTTCCATTTTTTATTTTAATGTTTACAAGAAGCATTGAACATTATTACTTCCAATAAATTACTCAAACGTGAACACGTACTGTACTGACACAGATAATTTGCTTCCGCATAAAGTGGAGCTAGGTCACAATTATGCAAGTATTTAAAATATTATTTTATTTAAACACGACCGATTACATCGCGCGACAAAAATGCAATCAAACATATTATTTTTATTATATGCTCAATTACGAATTTGTATAACAAATTTTTCACTTTTTCTAAATTTTTTACAGTTACTACTTTTTTTATCTACATAACACGTCGTTCTAACACATATGCTACAGAAACTTCGCAATATTTTTGTTTTTGATGCCCAGAAACGCGTTACCCTCGAAGATGGTGGCAGAAAATCAGTGCTTTGCGTTTGAGCAAAGCGCTGAGCCTATTTGACTTTAGCTAGTTATTGATGATTAGGTTGATATTTTGTTTTTTTTATGTATTTTTAATTTAATAACTTGTTGTTCGGGTTTAGTCCCTTTTATTTTAATTTCTGTGTATTTCGTGTGTGTGATGCAAGAAATGGGGTCCCTTGGCCCGCGAGGTCCCGATGCCCCTCATCTATACAAAATTTTACCCAAAATATTAATAGACTGTGTAGGAAACCCAAGGAGAGCTACCTTGCCCAACGCATTAGCCACACAAAGGAAAAACGCTGCCAGCATCTTGGGCAGCTTGCCGCGGAACCCAATGTTATTCATATAATTTAATCCCAGTTTTAGTTTTTAGTATATAAGCTTTTATTTTACCTTGTCTTATACAATATTTGAACTTGTTGTCTAATAACAAATTCTCGCAGTTATATTAATTCAGACGATACACGTGTTATCTATCTATCTGATAGTGTTTTTTAAAGGGGCACCCATTTTGCATCAGCCATAACAGAACATAAACAGAAATAATGCATTTTTTGTATTTAAAAGTTTCATCTACACATGTACCATAGTATTTTAATGAATATGAAATTAAGAAATATAACAATTATGCACCGAAAAGTTTTCAAACGAGTGCTGTCTTAATTCCGCTCCTGTGTTCGCTTCACTGCTGACAGACTCGGCAACAATGCTATAAAAAAATACGTCAATGCGGCTTGGAAAAACTACCTATATTATGTACCTATCTGTATTATGTACCGATCTTGTGTACCTATCAACTCCACTCCTTTTGTATCACCTACAGACGGGGCCAAGTCGTCTCTGTTGTATAAGATGCTATAATAATTTATGGAAACAATCGCGCATACACACACACACACACACACACACACACACACACACACACACACACAC
>NW_020653713.1:6110222-6145047 GCF_003589595.1 Hyposmocoma kahamanoa
CACACACACACACACACACACACACACACACACACACACACACACACGTGCGAGTTTGTCAAACTTAGTTTATACGATATTAAAGTTTATATTTGCTTTCTTATATTCTTAAAATATCCTTTTAAAGGAACGTGTATAGCAAATAAAATGCTTTGTTTATAATATTTCTTCGTAACAAACTCCATAAACAAATTTATGTGTACACATAACCTTCCAATTTGAAAAGCTTTAGCAGCAACGAGGCAACCCTTTTCAATCCATTTAGCTCATTGTGTCTCATTGCTTCAATTTACCAAGGTTCTATCCTCCTTTCCAGACCACGCTAGATAGAACTCTGTAGACGCCAACGTAGTCTTCCAGCGTACTTAGACAAGGTTGTAGATTTCTAGCCGTAGTGTGTAAGATAGGACGTTGTGTTAATGAAAAGAAATGCACTTACTTATGGCTTCCTTTTGAGATTTTAATGCAATATTCTTGGGAGAATGTGCTCCACAATACTGGTGCATTTTCTTTCCTCTCCACTTTGCGGTTTCGTATCTTCAAGAGCTTATTTTCTTAATTATTTATTTGATTACTTTTAGACAAATTGATAAACAGGCAGTAGTACTTATAAGAATCCTATATTACGTTACATCATAATACTATTTGTTTCTATTCGTCACAATCCAACAAGTAAGCATTTCAACACAACAACACAGTTCAGAATAATTTACTTACTTGGCTAAAAAGTTCCTATTCAATCTCGCCGTGAAAAGGTCCGTGTGTTATTCATTTCGGAACAAAGTTAAAGAGACTTCCACTCGTTTGCTGACTATGGCTCTACCTGGAACTACTAACTATTATCCTTTATTGTTATCGAAGCGCAGCGTGTGAAGCGAACGAAGCTTTCTCAGCAACGGAATTACTCGGTCCTTCCTCAATATACATGAAACGAATTTTTAATTTCGATCTGTGACTTAAGACTCATGGAAAAGTGGCATATGTGGAAATCCGTCAAAAACGTTTATTTCTGAATTAAATACAGAAAAATATAACCCACATCCTCTCCAATTCTTGTAACTCTATCCACTAGTATTGTAGATAGAGTTACAAGAATTGGAGAGGATGTGGGTTGTATTTTTCTGTATCTAATGGAGCAATAAACATTTTTGACGTAACTCCACTTATACTGTTCTTCAATAAGGGCTGCGATATTGTGGTTTTATTCTGCTACAGTAACGTTACCTATTTATATAAATATATAAAGTTTGTAAGTGTATGAAATATGTAATATATAAGTTGTGATTATTTTTGTGACATCAATTAGTTGATGGTGCCCTATCTAATAATATTTCTTTTTACATTAAAGTTTAAGGGCGACCTTGATTTGTGTTTTTGGGCTCTCACGCTGAAGCACTTACTAGGTTTTGTTATGGGGCAGCCGCCGTGTTGAACTGTATAATAGTAAAATAGGAACTGGTTAATTTACATAAGACGGGACGCCTTGTCGAAACGAATGACCGTGGGCAAATGTGCTGGAAAGATAAAGAGCAGAAAAGAACTCGCTCTAAATCATCCTGTACCAAGGAGTGCACGGTCAATGTCATAAATTGTCGTTTATGAAGGTCACTTTTTCTTCAACGAAAATTTAATAGGAGTTATTATAAAGACTGCCGACGACAACGACGTCCGAGTACATACAACGCGTAGGTATATTATATAATAGCAGTAGAGCTTCTTGTGAAAGTGTTCATCCAGGAAAGTACTTTACCTTACCTATTTTTGCCGCCAAGCAGTAATGTCAGCATTACTGTGTTCCGCTTTTGAAGGGTAAAGGTGCTGGTGAAATTACAGGCACATGGGACTTGGCAACTTATGTCTCAGGGTGACATGCGCAGTGGCAGTGCCCCTCAGATATTTGCGATTTAAAGCTCTGCAATTGTTATGAACAGGCGTGTTGCTTACCATTAGGTACACGACTTGTTCGTCCCGTCACTTGATATTATCAAAAAAAACTATATCTTTAAGCTGCGACTGAATAGACATCTTCTTGGTGAGCTTTTTTATCGAGTCGAAGGATTTTTTTCTAAGTATTCAATCTTTGTATTAACAATTATAACAAACTAGTGAAGTAATTTCAAAAGAAATAATTGAATATCAATTCAATACAAATTTAAGACTATTTATTTCTAAAAAAAAGAAGTTTTAAATAAAAAATGCGCTGAACTGAAAAAATTCCTAGTAGTAGTTACGGCATTACTTAGGCGACTGACAATATGTAGGCAGGCAAAGTCAGGGGAAAAGTTATATATGGACAAATAAAAAGTTTGCACACAAGTTAGTTCTTCCCTGGCGTCACACCCGCATTATTAAGTTAGAGTATTGTGCTAACTTTCCACGTGGGAAACGTAAGATAGACAGAATTTTGTAAATGATTTGGTTTGTTTTCGCCTTCATTTGGCGGGTTTGGCCATAATTGCCAGGCTATGCAGCAGGGCTAGCGATCGCAATTTTGGATATAAGTATATTCGAGGATGCTGCTACGTATCCTCATAGCTTGCTGATCCCTTAATCGTCTTGTAAGACACCTGCAGAAAAAGCAGGGATGGCTCTAACTTCTCTACGCCGGAAACCACACGAACGAGCCGAAGACCAGAAGGCCGCTGAATGCAACAGCGCAAGAACGGTCGCTGACGATCTTTGGGGAAGGTTAAGTCCAGCAGTGGACGGCTGAAATAATGGTGATGATGATTTGGTTTGTTTTATCTTGAGAAATAATACTATTCCATACCATAAACGGTCAAAGTGGAAATGAAGTGCCCAAACTCGCCATTTTCAAGCTTAGCTAAAACAAGTCTAAATAGGACGATTCACACAATTCATAATTCTGCGTAAATAGTTTTTATGCACCACTATACCACACCGTTCAGAACTGAAACATACCACCACCGCCACAAACAAACTCCCTAACCAGGTTAAGCACACACACTCAACTCAATAATAACGCACACACTCAACATAGCCCCGCATTAGGGAAACCCTATGTCGCGGGTACCATGGACACACACATAGCCAACCACAAATTACACCCGAACTCACGAGAGAAATAAATGTAGGCCATACAAATATTCGTAGGCATGGTAACCATTCGGCCATGGAGGCAGTTATTTAAGCAATTACCAACATTTACCATTACAAACGATGAAAGAATAGTTTAATTGCAGTAGAGCTCCTTGTGAAAGAGTTCGTCCAGGGAAGTACTGCTACCTTACCTACTTCTGCCGCGAAGCAGTAACGTGAGCATTACTGCGTTCCGGTTATGAAGGGGAAAGGTGTTGGTGAAGTTACAGGCACAATAGGACTTCTCAATTTATGTCTCCGGGTGACGGGCGCAGTGGTGGTTTGTCGTGGACAGGCGTATCGCTTACCATGTAAAAAAGTTGTCAAAATGTGACTTAGAAAAGTTGATCATAAAGCCGAAGTTTATTACCAAGTCGCCATTAATATCATAGGTTCAACAGCAGCACGTGCGAAGTGAAGGCTTCTTATACCCCTAAAATGTCCCAAAGGTCATAATTCACGAGAACCCTTCCTATGACATATTCCCACAGAAGCCTTACCTTTGCACTAAAAGATAAGAAAATTATATTATGTTTTTCTTGCTTGGTCATACTAAGCACTTCTAGAACACTATTGAATACATAAAAAAAATCTATTGATACAGTTAGCCACAGGATTGAAAAATCTTGACGTACATACATATTTAAAGTAGTTTACGTATACAAAAAGTATTCCAAGAAAACCGTAACAAGTGTGCAGATTAAAACATGCATTGTTAAAAGTATTACGTCTGTACCGTTCATTTTCTGGAAAAGAATATGAAATTAGAGAAAGGAAAATATCTACCTCCCGGCAGTTTTAGAGATGTTATATATTTTTTTTTAAATTTAAGAATGACTCAAGTTTACAGCTTTGAAGTCTAACATGTAATTTAAATGAAAATCAATAAAATAATAACTATTTTATTTAGGCAATGAAATGTTCAAACAAACCAACGTTTCGGGGCCTTTACAGGGCCCATGGTCACGGTTGACTGAGGTAGTACAGTCATCAACCAGTTTTATTTTGTTACTATAGTTACAAAAGTTATAAATTAAGTACCTTATTTTTAATTTTACAAAGAAACAATTCTAATTCACGTTACATTAGGTTTTACAAATTCATATTGTTAAAATAAAATAATTTGTAAAACTTAATGTAGCGTAAATTGGAATGTTAGCTGTGTTCGTTACCATGGCCTCCTTAACGATGACAGAACCACATAATATGGAAGTCCTCGTCAAAATTAATAATATGAGCTCAAAACACAAAACAGCTGCTGTACACTGTTGAGGAATTCCTCTCTTTAGTCTGCCATTTTCACCGCCAGATCAGCTCTAGGTTACCACCATAACATTTTACTTTCACGGGAATTACATCTATGTGCCAAGTTTTAATGAAATCGATTAAAGGAAAGTGGTTGAAATTCATTAGACTGGATTCATCCCCTAATTTATCACCCTTAAAGGTAGAATATCTTCTTCAAATCAGGATGGGACTACTATAGAGGCACCCCCTTTTCAACAAAAAAAGAACCATCGAAATCTGTTCACAAATATCGGAGTAAATATACACAAAAAATACATTCGAATTGAGAACCTGCTATATTTTTGAAGTCGGTTAAATAGTAAAACGCTCGCTAAGTGTAATTGTTTTGAGTGTTTATTAATTTCGCACAGATGTTCGACATGATGCTACCATACCATTTTGTCGATGCAGTAGTCGATCAAAGTTGCTGTTTTCGCTAAAGGTTGTAATCATTTTGTCGATGGAGTATTCTGTCAAGGTTGCGGGCTTCCGGCAAATTCCATATTAATTTATCGATGAAAAGAATTAAATATGTAATGTGCGGTTGTAATTGTAATATGACAGTGTGAAGAATTCTGTGATCGTGAACGATGTGGTTTGAAAGAGGGCGTAGTGACAAAAATAGAAAAAGATATATTGAGGTGGTTTGAGCAAATGGAGCGAATGAACGAGACGTAGACGTGGAAGTCATCATTGGAAAAAGAGGCCCACGAAGAACATTCTTAGATTTTTTATTTATATTTATATATAGGTAATACTAAGTGACGTGACTAGAAAGTTGCAATGCCTCTCAAAGCTTTAAATCACAAAGATCCGAGGGGCACTGCAATTGTGCCGGACACCCTGAGACATAAGTAGACAAGTCCCATGTGCCTGTAATTTCACCAGCACCCTTACCCTTCGAAACCGGAATGCAATAATGTTCACTTTACTGCTTGACGGCAGACAAGGTAAGGTGGCAGTACTTCCCTGAGATGGAGGTCAAATGCGCACTTATAGAAAAAACTCTTTTATATCTACTGCTACTAAAATCAAGATCACATTGAGAGTGCTCTTAAAAAGGCCGGAGTGCTTACTGAGAAGAATAAAAGGGACTTTATGAAATGACCGATGTAAGTAACCTCTAACCCATCGAGTTTAAACCAGAAATAGAGACGAAATGTCATTTAATTTGTTTGAAAACTATTCTGCCAAATCATTACGGTGACAACTGCGCTCCGATTGGCCAGCCCGAATCCGAAACAGTTGACGGATGTCAACTTCAAATCGACCAATTTAACTTGATCTTTACTATAATGAACGAAAATTCAAATATTGCATATTTAATTACCGATGAAATGTCATTCCGTTTGTTTTGTAATTATATTTTTTGCTGTTTTTACCATACCACCGAATGTAACAACCCCAATGCTAGACATATTATATTTATTACAATAAATACGGAATATTTTTGGAATATATGGAGAGTACACTCTACGTACGTACTACTCACGTACGTTTCTGTCATATACTCCATGTTCTAACCTAACAAACACTAAGCCTCATAAACGAAATTTAAATTTATATAAATCTAACGTATGTGGACCACCCACAACATATTATGGCGCAGTATCGGTGGTTGTAGCAATCGTTGAGGGAAGCCCCTTCATTCGTCGTCTTCCGTGTGAAGTGATGATAATAATAATAAATAATAAATAACGCACACACTGAACATAGCCCCGCACTACGGAAACCCTGTGTCGCGGGTACCATGGACACACACATACACAATCACAAATTACACCCAAACTCACGAGAGAAATAAATGTAGGCCATACAAATACTTCTATCGGCCCGGGAATCGAACCTGGGATCTCTGCGTGGCAGTCTGGCATGGTAGCCGTTCGGCCACAGAGGCAGTCATGATAAAGGCAGATGCATCTATGGGCAGATGATGATAAAATCTGTGTGACAATATATTTTTCTTATAACAATATTATACATGTGATAAATCGTATTAACAAATTTAATAACGTTGGTTGTAATCACATAATAGCCCCAGTAAATTTCCGCCACACATTGTTTCCACTGAACCAATTTTCAATAGAATTCAGATATTAAACGAAGAAATCAATTTCTAACATCTATCTATTATTTGAATGCATTAAATCCAACAAAATGGGTGCATAAGACAGAGTTATAGAGTTGAAACGGATAATAAATCGGGTAAATTCCAGTTTAATCTAGAAATTTCCACCAATATCCGGTATTACCTGCGTCTATTCTTCGTCTCTTTAGATTGTTCTATTATTTTCGTAATATACGCATACTAGCCGATTCGCCTGGTTTTGCTATGCAAATCGCCTAAAAAATTAATTAACGATATAAAATTAGTTTACAAAAAAAACTAGACATCAGGTGCACGACTTGGTATCATAAACAAAAATTATAAAGGAGGACTTTTGACCGAAAGGTGTATATCGGCGATTTCAAAGCTGGTTGCATGAGACCAGATTGCTCACACGTCGGTGACAATTAGTAATTCGTCTAAATAGTTAGTTTTATATTATATTACATGTATGTTAGTCTTTAGGGTATGTATTTTATGACTCATTGTTGCCTGAAAACTAGATAAAAAATAAAAATTAATCGAACGTATCTACAAATTTTCATAAGTACGCACAAACCAACTGTCCTACAAATCACTGTAAGCTTTCGTAACAGCAAAATCCTATTCGTACAAAAGAGAATCGCCTAATAATTAATTGTATAACGGATAATGCAAGTACGAATTGTTCAACGGAACATTGGGATTTCTACGTTCAATTTTATCATGAGGTTATTACAAATGCATTTTATTATTACCATTAAATAATAGAAGACATTGTTAATTATCTATTTGTTGATTCGATGATTTTCATAATTCTAATTTATAGATTCGGCAGTATTCGATTTGATCCTATATTACTTCCTTCCTGTAGTGCATACACAAAACAGGTTTATTTGACTTGAAATTTTTTTTTTAGATTGTGATTTTTTTTTTGTATTTCTAGGTTCTTCATTGGGTCCGTTGTTATTTGTTAGGCACAGTCTTAATGGAAATAATCTAAACGCACCAACTTATCAAAAAGACGATCTTATCCATAGTGGACATTCAAACTCATTTATAAAGCTGTTCTGTCTTCCCGGAAGTCACCATAATATTATCAGTGCAGCGCAGACAATAACTACAGGTGAATGGATCTGTGCTGTTTGTTTTTCTCAAATCCCCTCTGGCACCAGCTCCCATGCTCGACATACACTCTCATCGTCTCATGTTCTACCACATTCCTTGTTTAGGTTATTTGCTATAACCAAATTAGATTATCATAGTAAAATAAAAATCATGACCCAGGAATTGGAATCGTCGAGCACGCATTTGCGTGGTTCTTAATTAAGAAGCAACCCTTTTCCTACTGGGCTACCACCGCTCTCATAGAACAAGTCTAAAAATTATTTAAAAATACAAAAACCCGACTGCAAAAGTATTTAGCTGGAAAGATGAAAAAAATATTCTCCCCTCACTATTTTGATTATTTTTTACACCCTGTGCCTATTTTATTTTACTTTCAATGTAGTTTTTTCGCAAATCTTAGAATAATAACATAATAACGCATAGAATGATAGTTTCATATCAAATGAACTGTCACAAGTGAGGCAAAAATCGAATTCATGTAGGCTAGTTTTAGTAGTAAGTTAATTTTCGGTTTTAGTGAATATTTACATAAAAATGCAAGTTGAAACGCGTTACTTCCTTGTGGAATGTGATGTTAGTATCTATTTTATGTTTGTCTGACGTATTTTTACACTCACATTTCGTCATTTTTAGCGAAAATTCTGGAGCTGTTCGCGGTGCAAGTTGACCTTGAGCACTGAAGACCCGCCCGCTCGTGTAGGCCCTTTTGGCGTGCCTCAATTTACCTCACTTAGCATGTGCGGGCTAGGTTTCAATGCGTTTTTATTCTAAGTCGCAAATGTATTAAAAAACGTCGTTTGATACACGTGCGGATTTGTCATTTTCACTTGTCTCGAGTCTTGAATAACCTCGAGACTCGTGAATAATGACTAACTTTCCGCAATTGTATCAAAAATAACCAATTTGATTAGTAAAATAAAACAGTATCTAACAAAACTCATTTTATTTCTTTGTCTTATAAAAATTCAGAGTACAATGGCAACTGTTGCCAGTATTCAGCCACATTCAAATTACTATTTTAGTGGCGCGACGCGCAGCGGTCTCGCGTAATACTCACCTCCGGTCATTGTTAATACTCAATCAGCCATCTTAGTGGAAAATATTTTGGTATTTTTAAATGTAACCCGTTGTTTTATACACTTATGCAATTTAAACAAATAAGATGTTTGTAAGTAAACATAACTTTTAATGACGAATGACTTACGTCACAAAACACATAAATATTAAATAAATATACAACCTCTTTAGTTCTATGTTTGTGACTTGAAACAGCATCAAATTGAAAAAAAAAATTAAAAATTAAAAAGCACTAGTGCGAAAAATCCAACTTTCCGTACGATTTATAGTACGAAAAATACCACGTTTTGAGCAACTGCGTTAAAAAAAAATTCACTCGAGCTGAGGTAACATCGTCTCTTAATAATTGACATCATAAAATCGAAGAAAGTAGACATAACTGGTCGTTGACTCTACCGTTTTGTCTGCCGTGACCATGGGACCTGTACAAAACCCAAAATGTTGGTTTGTTTCAAAAACATAAAATCGAAATGAGAACCTCCTTCTTTTTTGAAGTCAGTTAAAAATACTTACAATTCATTAGAAGAACTTAAGAAGTCGAACAAAAATAATATTCGGAGACTTGTGATGGAATATTTTGTGTGTTGGAAGACTTACAAACATAATATGAAAATTACACTTGGGCTTTGCTATTTACCTTCTTTAGTAAATACCAGGAATACGATCGCTGCAGAACGCAGCGCGTTATCTCTGTATGCTTTGTTACAGCTCAGAATACGGATAGTGCTGCATACAGATACAGGTATATATTTGTTTTGTTTTGTGCAACTATACCAGGGCGTCCCACGGGTATGGGACGCGGAGGGAAAGTACTTTAAATATCATTGTAAATAGGATATTTTACTTCGTGGAGACATTATTTTATTTTTTTTAAGTAATTACTTACTTGACTTGACTTGACTCCTGTAAACCTATATTCAACGAACTTGGTTTGTTACCCCTGCCTTTTTTTTGGATGCGGGGAATCCTCATGGATATTTCTCTGCTGCGGAGAGATTAAATAGTTTATGTCTGACTCCTACCGACTAAAACCCCACAGTTTTCCGTCCCTGCCCTTTTTGCGGAAAGCACCTGCACCAGCCGGAAAGTTAAGGACCTATGCACCCTAGCCATTCAGTTTTCAAAAACCGGACGGATAGCCAGTACAGTCCTGCTCCCAGCTCTGGGTTGGGCCAGTCGCTCCGTCCACTTTCTAAGCAGGGAGTGTCGCGCATGAAACTTCCACACCTGCTGTGGTGATAGAGGAACTAGAAGGACGAAAGGTATTCAATAAAAAAAAAGGAGAATGATGAAGTGCAGCAATAAGTTTATAACAAAAGAACCTGAGAGAGTTGTTATGTACCTACATCTCACCACTCAACTCACCTGAGGTGCGTGGTGTGGTGCAAATGAAAGTGTACTGTGTAGGTGAAGATAGGAGAAGCTCGAAGCCGGGTACACGAAGTTGCGGGCCTTCACCCTCTAAGGTTGGGACCGAGGGCGGAGGTGCAGAACCGGAGCGCAGCGGGTTCGGCACGGAGGCGGTGAGTGGAGAGGCTACACCGACAACGGCGGTAGTAAAGCAGTGGATTTTATCACTTTGTACTCGGCGGTGGAGTTCTACTTCGTCTTAAGCGTCCGCTTCAGTCACACCAGCCGCTCCAAACTTGCTTGGTGAAGGTCAGGTACACAGCCCAGGTAGGAGAAGCGCAAACGTGATAAGGAGGTTTAGCGTGAGGCAGTCGAGGAACTGATCATCAGGCAGATGCGTAAGCGCGGTAGGAGTAAGGCCAGGTGTAGGGCTTCGAAAAGGTAAGACATCGTGTAATTACTAGGTCTGGTGAAGACCAGATGCCTCCAAAATCAGTACAAGATTGACGAGCGTTTGGTAGAGCGAGAGATAGAATCAAAATTCGAATAGCCAATTTTGAATTTGAAATGAAGAGCCAAAATGAGAGCAGCTAGGAGCGGAAATGCTTCTACTGCTAAGATCTATGGAAGAATTTTTCTGAGTGTTCGATCTTTGTATTAATAATTATAACAAAGTATTGGAATAATTTCACAAAAAATAATTGAATAACAATTCAATAAAAATTTAAAATCCAGTGAATAACGACATCTCTCGCCATGGCTGGTAACGGTAAAGATAAACTGGGTGATAAACTTTCATAGATTTCTCATAGATGGCGCTACGACTAAAAAGTCGTTGAAAAAACCAAATACAAAGATACGACACAAGCACATAGAAAAATTCATGAGACCCGCTGGTTCGTTCCGTGGCTTAGTTGGTATAGCGTCTGGCACGCTAATCTAGAAGACGTCGGTTCGAATCCGTGTTCGATCTTTGTATTAATAACTATAACAAACTGGTGGAATAAGTTCCCAAAAAATAATTGAATAACAATACAATAAAAATTTAAGATTACTTTTTATTAATTCATTATTAATCCCCCACTCAGTCTTGAATAATATTGTCTTCTAGTCTTCTATATTATAATTTTTAATCACTAAATGTTTAAACTGTAACAAACTGGGATATATTGTTTACTCTGTGACGGTTTGGGACTTCTGGGACACACCGGGATTAACTCCAAGTAAACGGCTCTGCCCTTAACCACGTAGCGTTACGTAACATACACGAAGTTAATAAATAAACTTACTTAAAGGAAGTGAAACATATTTCTGTATTATCATGAAAATGTTTTGAATTGATAATTATTGCATGGCATTCATGTTATTGCAATGTGATAACTGATAACGTTTCGAATGAAATATGAGTGACTGTCGCCTTATACAGCCGGAAGTTTGATAATGTTTCTAATGAAATTTATAGAACGACGTTTTCTTTAATAATTTATACGCAATAATTATATTGGGTATACAATATACATTCAATAACAACACAGAACAGCAATATAAGTTAATGACCAACAGACTGCCTTATTGCTAGTTAGCAATTATATTTAAGCAATGTAATTAATTATAACTGCCTCTGTGGCCGAACGGCTACCACGCTGAATTGCCACGCGGAGGTCCCGAGTTCGTTCGATCGAAATTATTTGTATGGCCTACATTTATTTCTTTCGTGAGTTTGGGTGCTATAAAAAAAACTTGTTGGATTGGATTAATGACCTGGTGAAAGTTGCGGGAATTTGCTGCATGCAAGCATCACGGGACCGGTCGTTGTGGCGTTCTTTGAGGGAGAACTATGTTCAGCTGTTGACGTCTGACGGTGGTAATGTTGACGAGGAATCTTCGGATAGAAATTTGTAAAATATTTGGTTCACAAATGATAACTGATACGAGTAACAAAGCATAAATGAAAAACATTTAAAATAATGAATGTAATATTTTAATCAATTTTATATTGGCCATATTGATCTATAATCTTTAATCATCATTCGGGTAATTTTAGAATTCCTTTCATGAAAATTCCTGTCTTTCTTATAAAATACAGCTCTAAGTGTCGTTACAAGGTTTCTTCATTATCAATGTCGTTTGCATCATCAAAATTAGTATAGTACATAAATTCCCAAACTTCTTAGGTCACCGCCCACATAGACAAGATTAAAAAAAATTCAACGCCCGCCACAATAAAAAATAATTAAGAACCGTATTTTTTATATTAATGATATTAATTTCCCAAAAAATTACAAGGAAATAACATGACAGCCCCCCAATTGCTTCCGAGTCTGACTCTAGGGGGCGGTAGGGACCACTTTAGGAAACTATGGAATAGTACTACTCGAAATACTATAACATAACTTTACCTGCCTCTGTGGCCGAACGGTTACCATGCCGGACTGCCATGCAAAAGTCTCGAGTTCGATTCCCGTGCCGGGAGAAATATTTGTATGGCCTACATTTATTTCTCTCCTGAGTTTGGGTGTAATTTGTGGTTGTCTATGTGTGTATCCATGGCACCCGTGGTACAGGGTTTCTCTAGTGCGGGGCTATGAGTTTGTGTGTGTGAAGTACCTACTTATTCTACGCAAATAAATTATTCTTATTCTATTCATAGGCAGTTTGTCAAACATTTCGCAAAACGCCTATCCTTCTTCGTATGAATAAGTCGGATTCCTAGTTGTCGATCGTATCCAATCAGTCATAAACCCAAAATGCCCGATTTATAGCCTCTTCACTATGAGTTTCGTGCTGTACGCTACATAGTTTCATGTACATTGTTGTATTACCTTACGTGAGAAGTGATAACGTCAGCAGCAGAACACAGGGTGATCTATCGATTCGATTAAATATTACATCTGTTTCTTCCTTAAGTAACAGTACATTGTTTATTTTTTTGAGATATTTAGTAGCAGTAATGTGATTATTTACTAAGTAACTAAGACTATTTATTGAAAAAGTCCCTTTACTTAGTAACAGAGTACATACAAAGTACTGAATAAACAATGAAATTATTATATTTATTAATTAATTTGACGTTCACCGTATTATTATACTTTAATATACATTTATTAGTTATTATGAATCCATATTGACATTTCCCGTATACACTTGACACTGTTAGTTTAATTCAATTGTTTATTAGTTTCATTGTTTATGTTTTTTTGTACGTGTACACTATTGCGTACTTATGACGTACTATTGCACTATAATTATTTCTTCATTATTTTGTAAACTGACGATCGCTTTTCGAAAAGTAGTGTAAAATGATGTAATTGTATATGTATAAAATTTATAATGTGTCTCGAGAAATAAACTAAATTATTACTGAATTCCGATTTTGAAAAGTAAGGGTTTTGGTGAAAGGTACATGGGACTTGTCGATTTATATATCAGGGTGACGGGCGCAATGGCAGTGCCCTTAAGATCTTTGCGATTTAAAGCTCTGAGTGGCACTGCAGCACTCGCTTACCCAGGCGCACAGCTTGTTCATCCCCTCACTTGGTATTATAAAAAAGACCCTTTCCGTAATGACCACGTGCCTTTACTTTATTTGTAGAAGCAGTAGAGCTGCCACCTTACCTATTTCTGCCGCCAAATAGTAACGTCAGCATTACTGTCTTCCAGTTTTGAACGGTAAGGTTGCTGGTAAAATTACAGGCACATGGGACTTGTCAACTTGTGTCTCAACGTAACAAGCGCAGTGGCAGTGCTACTGCGCCCGTTGCGAGTGCGAGTACGATTTAAAGCCCTGAGTGGCATTGCAACCGTTACGGACAGGCATGTCGCTAGATATTATAAAAAAATATATATTACACCAAAGGTATAAATATAATATATATTCTTCATTTCAAAAACTGCCATAATCCAAAAACAATACATTCATCAAAATCGGTGTTTCCCGTTCGTCAGATTGATGGTCAGACCGGTCTGGTAAGTTGCCAACAAAATAATAAAATTCAGTGTTATGTCAAAGACAAATTGTTACGAAAATCCCTTAGCGAAATTATTAAAATATTTAAAAAACAAAGGAATACGCCGTTCCAATCTTCGTTCTCTCTCTTTAAAAATGATCCGTAGTCTCAATTCCTAGCTGTAAAACCATATCGGCTTTTGAATAAAGGTCTAGTGTAAATGTATAATAAATAGTTTGCGAAGGTTTACACCGCACAGTTAAGATAAACTTTATGAGGGACCGCCCCCTTAAAGATTTTTTTCATTGAATTACCCTCTTTTATATTCAATGAAATATTTGCGCAAGTGAATTGAAATAATCTTCGTATTCTTTGCGTTTCTGTAGAAATTCAAATGTATTTAATGACGAATTTTGCTAGTTTTGTTCTGGGTAGTGCCCAGGAGTGAATAAAGTTGCTCTAATACTCATAGATTAGGGTATTTTCCAGTTAAAGACTGGTAATCGGTGTAGTTGTGTGATATTTTAATATTAACAATATTAATCAAAGCGCAGCGAGCGATGCTTTCCGTCTTGTGCTCGCTGCGATATGTATGAAATTCGAAACAAGCATAAAAATACATATCCTGACTAAGCTCAAATTTTGACCTGTGATCTGAGATAAATGAGGTCAATCTTAAAGCTCAAGCTCACCTCAAAAACCGTTACAGTCATACACAGTTACACAGTACAGTCATAGACAGTTACATCATAAAAGGTACAAGTCGACTGCGCTGATTTTGCTTAAGAGTCTATACAACCTCAAATGGTTTTGGTTGATTCCGCACAACAGTGAAAGTGTTGAATTAATAATTTTGAAAAAAGTATGTAGTAAAATGGAGAATATACACTGACTACTATATAGTCTGAAAACAGGATTACTAAACATTTCCACGATAGAAAAACAACACAAACTTACCTCGAAATTTTACAAGAAAACCGCTGTATTCAATAGCTTTACACGTAATAAAGATTTTTTTTTAATATCAACTGAACTAAATATAACACGTATACTATACGATATACATTTTCCAATTTTTGAGAATTAAAGAAAAAAAGAGTTTTGTTTATGATAACAAATGACAATACTTCTTTCGAGCTTTTTTTTATAAAATCAAATGAGGGGGCGAACAAGTCGTGCGCCTGATTGTAAGCTACACGCCTGTCCACAACAGTTGCAGTGCCACTCAGAGCTTTAAATCGCAAAGATCTGAGAAGACTGTCACTGCGCCCGTCACCCTGGGACATAAGTTGACAAGTCACACGTGCCTGTAATTTCACCGGCACCTTTACCCTTCATAACCGGGACACAGTAATGCTGACATTACTATTTGGCGGCAGAAATAGGTAAAAGGTGGCAATACTTCCCTAGATAAACTCTTTCACAAGGAGCCTACTGCTACTAAGCTGGTGGTTGCAGTGCCACTTAAAGTCAGCAACGCTTTAAATAAGAAATGACGGAAGCTCCTCGCACCCTGAACACCCTCCATTCGAAATCGTAACGCAGTAATGTTCACACACCGTGAACGAAGCTAAGCTAGCTTAGCTCATGTAGCCACGGCTTCTAATACTTCGGTTTACGCCGCGAACTAAGCTAACCGACCTAACTAAATTAACCCAACGATCCCGCTAAGCTACGTAAAATATGTCGCCCTTCTGTCACTCTTCACCCCCGCACGTATCCATAGTGTAGCACGTCACTACTTATTACGTATTTTCTTAGATTTTTTCATTGGAAAATCCTCCTAATCCTCCTCATACCGACTTCTACTGGCTAAAACCCCACGGTGGCCTTCTCGGGTGCTCTAGTGAGAGGGATCCGGGATCGACTTTACGCACCGAAACCCCGGCAGCACCTGCGAGGAGCTACGTCCTTCCCCGCCCCCTCCTCACGACGAAGCCGGCCACGCCGCCCCTCGTTATCCTCGTGGCTGCCAAACTTGTAACTACGTAGCTTCGTTCGCAATGTGGCCTACGCTTTACTGCAGCTCTGCCCAGGACGAATCACAAGAAGCTCTATTGCTACTAATACTAAGTGGTGTTTAAAGTTATTCGCAGTAATCAAAGATAAAGTTTACACTAATCCCCTCCCGCCTCACCCTACTTGCAGATAATAAGATATTATGATCCGAAGCTCGCGGCAATGGCGGAGCGGCAACTTTATAATCCGGCTTTGATAAGTTATCCATATTAGGGCACCAACGATATGGAAATCAGAAGAGAATTAACGGTGCCTACAGACGGGGATAGTAGCTTAACTGACAATTTGCTAGTAAACACACTCGTCCTTACACCCAATTAACGCGTCTACTAATATGACAAGAAGATTATAATATTTTTCGCGAGTTTTACACGGAATGTAAAATTCTGACGAGATACATTTGTGACACTTTTGTGTAATAATGTCACCGTTATGAAGTCTGAACGCAGAGCGCACTGTCTTCCAACCGCTAAGCCCGTCCGTCCGAACTATTAGCCGAATTATGGAAAGCTAGGATTTGTGCCTCGTTTAATTATTTCTCGAGGCGGTGCTAACTGCACGCTCCTTGCATAAAATATTTTAATTTAATCCCGCGAATGCATTAACTCGACTCTCGAGAACTTAATTGATTACTTTTATCTGTTCTTTTTAGATGTTTTTAAGCTGAATCTTCATCTTGGCTTTGCATTTTCTTTTTGATGCCTTATTTAAAAACGCTTAATGATTTCTTAACGACTGCTGAAGATATATAAAATTAATAATTTATGTATCTCTTGACATCGTATAGAACTGATATTATATGCACCACAAATGTAACAAATTTGAAGGGAATGATCGAGGGGTTAGGGTGGAAGAGGTCGACCTAGGTGCAGTTACGTAGACCAAATAAAGGAAATGGCCGTGCCGTGTTGTATAAGGAGGTCAAGGAGCGTGCCCTATAAGAGAGATGACTGGAAGATGCTCCACCGACAAGAGTATAACTCTTAAGTTTTATGATGATACTGTAACAACCCAATAAGTTCACAAGTCCCATGTGCCTGTAAGTTCACCAGCACCCTTCCAAGCCGCAACGCAGTAAAGCTCACATTACTGCTTGGCGGCAGAAATAAGGTAGCAGTACTTCCCTGGACGAACTCTTTCATAAGGAGCTGTACTGCTACCATGGTCAGACACCTTCTTTTCTATATCTATGGGTCACACCGACACTAGCAAAAACAATTACGTGACATGAAAGCGACCGACAAAATTTATTTAAAAATATTTATTTCAATTTGTATTGAATTGATATTCAATTATTTTATGTGAAATTACTCCACTAGAATGTTATAATTATTAATACAAAAATCGAACACTCAGAAAAAATACCTTCGATCCGGCCGGATTTGAACCGACGTCTTCTAGCATACATAAGCCACGGAACGAACCAGCGGACCTCACGTATTTTTGTAAGTGCTTGCGTCGTATCTTTATATTTGGTTTTTCAACGACTTTTTAGCCGTAGCGCCATCTATGAGCAATCTATAATATTTCGTCACCAATGTTTATTTATTTTATTTTATTTCATTATATTCGGAACAATGACAGCTTAATAGACAAGGATTTCCAATGAATATGTTTAGTTAAAGCTAGCTAAAGCTAATTACAGCCATTCATATTCTCATTTTCATATAACTAAATCAAAACATCAAAAAAAAAGACGCATACAACATGAAGCTTAGTGGAGAGAAAAGAAAATAAAAAAGACAAAAGCAAGTGTGCGCTCCCGACTTACACAATATGGTGCATAAATATAATTACAAATAATAAAAAAAATAAGAAAAACAAACCAAGAGTCGTATTCTAGAACTCTACTCAATGCACAAGTCAGGATTGCACTGGAAACACAAGTACTGGAAATACGACCCTAATGGTATGGACTTGAGTATGATTTCGAGTGCTTTAAACCATACTCAAATCCTGACTTGAGCGTTGAGTAGAGTTCTAGAACACGGCCCCAAGACTGTACAGCGTGAAACTCACAGAGAGCGCGTGCGGGTCTCATTCCGTGTATTAACATGGACGACAACATACCGAGCGCGGGCGCGAGTCAGGCTTTAGAAACATTCGACAGCGTCATGGGCAACTAGCGCCATCTGTACTTGTAACTTCTAATGTTAACGAGCGGCTGCACAGTAATTTGAAATAAAAATAATTATTAAATAGTTACCGTATTAAGCAAGTTTAATGAACGCTATGGTACACACTAAACTAGAGCTAATTTTGCATCATTGAATTGATGGTATAAGGGAAAAAGAAACCTCTTCACTAATGAAAAGAAAACTAAAAAAATGTCCACATAAATTGTTTAAAATTACCAAAACTATATAGGGTCTCCTGTCCAACAATGAAACACTCGTACACAATGAAACACCGCGATAATTTGAAAATGCAACATTACCAAATAATGCAGAATAGCGTGGAAGGCTGCACTCGCGGAACCCCCCTCTAGTTCAGTTCAGCGAGTCCGTCTCAAAGAACCAGACGTTTTCACGTCACGACGTTTAATTTATCGGCGAGAAAGTAAATATTTTTTTCAATTTTCATCGTTTTCTTACTTAATTATACTTGGAAATCCCGCTAAATATTGCTCAGTATTGTACATGTTTCATAGATTTACGGGGACTAGTTCATAAATAAAAACATTTTAAATTTAGTTTTATTTTTCGAGTTTATTGTGACGTAGCCTAGGTAGTCTACAATGAAACAGTGGCATGGACACAATGTTTCAATGTTTTATTTTATTATAGGTTTTATTATTTATTTATTCCCATTATTACAAAAATAACGAGATAATTACCCTGTTTAAATGTTGAATATACGGTGTTTTATTGTGGACACAATGAATAATTTCCTATTAAAAAAAAAACCTTATAAAGATTATCTATAAGCTGTGTAAGAAATCTGTTTAAGGACATTCGATGCTCAATTAAATTGGCTAAAAAATAACAGAATTATGGATGTTTGAAATTTTGGTGTTTCATTGTTTGACATGTGACCCTACCCTAGAAAACCGGCGCAAACTTCTCCCTATAGGCAATAAAACTCTCCTAATAACACGAAAACGTACAAATGTGGTTGAATGACTTTATTATCGCCTCCCCGAAATTAAATCATAATTGGTCCCCCTAGCGAGGGACCACACTTTTCTCGTTTTCCAGGTCCCCGCTTCTAACAAATAATTAATAAAATTCCCACTTCTCAAAGCATCGAAAAAGAAAACAAGTGAAAATTCTTGAGCAAATAGACGAAAGAAGCGTAGCATTCAATAAATCCCGCACAGCCGCCGACCGCGGGCACCGCGACGCGCCGACGCCGGCGTTTTAATTAAAATTTATCACAAAACCAGTTATTTTTAATTAAACAAAATTTGGAGTATCTTCTCTGTTCAAGCAAGCGGGGATAATTTTGAAGCTGTCTTTGATATTAGGTTTTCGCAGTTCGATAAGTCTATTTCTGTTAGATAAATTCGTCAATCAAAAAACATGAGAAACAAATTATACTATTACCATTGTTAGAGAAAGACAATAATACCTTTTAACTCCATACTTCGTACCCTTAATATAATAAAGCCACTTGTCCAAAGTGCTTTTATCACAATAAAGTCATAAATATAATAAGAACCACACGAAATAATTTTTTTGCCTAATTCTGATATTTTATAACTGTCTTATTTAAGAGTAAAAAACTTATCGACTATTTTTGTTCGTAGAATATTTAAACCTCTCTCCTGAAAAGGTGACATATTGCCACAGAGGGCCATAATACACCAACGATGCGAAATTGTTATTGCGAAGTAATGAGTAGAACAGTAACATAAGAACGAAATACGGATCACAATTAAAAAAAAAGCTATTCTGTACATTAGGGTTGAAAGGTGTAAAGATTTTGTATGCAATAATATTACTAAAATAAAAAACACACTATATTATAATAGAGCTCCTTGTGGAAGAGTTTGTCCAGGGAAGTACTGCCACCTTGCCTATTTCTGCCGCAAGCAGATTACTGCTTAGCACATTAGTGCTTACATTACTGCGTTCTAGTTTGGAAGGGTAACGGTGCTGGTGATGTACAGGCACATGGGACTTGTCAACTTATGTCTCAGGGTGACGGACGCAGTGATGGTGACCCTAAGATCTTTGCGACTGCAACTGTTATGGACAGGTGTGTCTTTTACCACCAGGCGTACGTTACATGGTATTACAAAGAAAGTTGTCATGTGGCAAATCGGGCCTTATTACACCAAAAATGCGAAATTTTCATTGCAGTAGCGAAGTAATAAGTAGAATAGTAAGATAATAATCCCAATATTAAAAAAAGCTATTCCTTACATTTAGGTTGAAAGGTATAAAGATTTTGCTGAACACACATCAGCGCATTTAGCGGAACAAAAAGAATTAAGATAAAATACATTGACTTACAATTATATGGACGTTGGGTCCGCGCTAAAAAGTGTTCGAACTTATAGGACGTTAAAATCGTATACAAAGCGTCATTCACGCTTTACTCTTCGTTTGTTTCTTCTGACAGCGAAGCAAGCAAAATTAGACAGTACTGCGATGACATTACAATTTAAATTCAACGTTTTAGTTTTTTCATATTCCTTTACATGTTACTACGTTTAAATAGTTGACTTGGGACATTTTTTTCGTGGTTTTTGTATTAGACTCGTCGTCCATTTATTTGTAAGTCAATGATAAAATAGTAAAGTTTATACTTCAATAAATAAGAATTAAACATAAAGTAGCAATTACATTAACCACTTTTAACATCGTCTTACTCTTACTTAACCTTTATTGAAAAAAATTGGAATTAAACAAAATCGAGATCTAAATTGAATAAACAACAATTGACTTTTTATCTCCCTCCAGCACTCGACAAACCTGTATTAGTAGGGAATAACAAATGAATGAAAATAGTGACACTCGACTAATTTCCTGTATTCAAATTAGACAAAATAATAATCTCACAACAGAGTACTCAAAAGTACGTGGAATCATCTATTTGCTAAGTTTTAATGAAATATCCTTAAATTCACCATTATACAGGACTTGACACTGGAGATACTAAAAATCGGTTCTCACTACTCAAAGTATATGGAGAGAAAAACGCCTTGAATTGGAGAAATAGCAAAATCAACCATTAAAATAATTGCTCCTTAAGAAAATTTAGGCGCTATTTATAAAAATTAATCTTTTGAATCTTGGGAAAATCTTGGGAATGTCAATAGTATTCCGCTAAATAAGTATGTGTGTATTATTAGAAATACGTATTATTAATATTTTTCGCTATTACAGAGGAATCACCATACCACATATGATAGCCGGACATACCAAGCACACTGAATATACAGGTGGTATTAATTATATTAAAGTCACGGCAACTGATAATAAATTTACTGTATTGTCTATTCCACTACATTCATTTGATTAACGCCACCTGAATACCTCTTAAATCAAGTGGCTATTCAATATTTCACCAAGGTATTTCAATTGGAAAGGTAACATCCGAAATTAAAAGCAGCCATTTCCACATGATTTACTACATATACCCTTTCAAATCCAAGTCTACAGTTTAATTCCACACGCCTTGCCTTTTTGCCTTTGTCTTTGTGCCACTTCGTACAATTATCACACTTAACAACATTCCCGAGAAGGCATTTGGTGTAAAATCCTTATACCGAGTGAATATCTACAGAACTATTTAATTATATGACCCCTGAAGCTTCCGGGGTCTTTGTGTTCGCCTTCGAAGACACTGAGAACAAAATTGAATCGTTTCAATTCGTTCTTTATTAGAGACAAGAAGAGGTGTCTAGAGACAAAAGCGATGGAGCGAGATATAATTACGTTTTAATTTTAGCTCGAGCAAAAACCGAAAAAGTGTCTGCTGTCGTCGTTGCTAGTTGAAATTTAATATAATTTTACGACGTGGTAGAGTATGTCACGTTCAGCCATCTTAACGGACAAAAATCTTTTTTTTTTGTTGTTGTTTTGATGTTACCAAGTGACAGGACAAACATGTTGAGCGCCTGATGCCAAATTGCATTGCCACTCGGAGCTTCAAACTAAATTTAAAAAACTTTTTTAATTTCTTTTTATTTACACTTATTTTTTAACAAAAAAAATTTTTTTTTTAAATTATTTTCTTACAAAAAAAATGCTCATTATTTTATAATATTTAATGTATCTATTAATGATTTATTACTTATGCGATTTATTTCATAACAATATATTATTATTAAATAATATTTAATTTATATGTATATTGTGCAAATCTTTGAATTTAGTTCTAGTAGTGTGTTGAGAGTGTGCATTAGTTATAGGTAATATTAAATGTTAGTTGTAAATGACTTTGATAAGAATTGTGTACTATTGACGTGCTAAATGTTATGAGCTTTGTGACGTGGCAAATAAAGAATTTGAATTTGAAAAATTTGAAAATTGAATTTAAAAAAAAACATTTAGTCTTCACACTCTTAAACCTACATAGGTTTGTATAAAATGTATTGCCACAGTATCTATTTCTGCTGCTAAACAGTAATGTGAGCATTACTGCGTTCCCGTTATGAAGAGTAAGGGTATTAGTGAAATTACAAGCACATGGGTCTTGTCAACTTATGCCTCAGGGTGTCGGGCGCGGTGGCAGTATCCCTTAGATCTTTGCGATTTGAAACACTGTAAATGTTTTGTACACGAGTGTCGCTTACCGTCCCGTCACTTGGTGTTATAAAAGAAAAAAAAACTTTCAGACTTTAAGCCCTTTTCTACAAAAAAAAACTCGTCTAAATCCTCAAAAAACCTGCAACTTCCTTCTAAAACTCCTTTATTGCATCCATCAGCTTTCTGGCAATTTAACCCGACTAAAAACGGTAAATTAGTCTAATGCGACATAATTACAGATACACTAAATGTCTGTGACAATGCAGAGGGCGGGGCCATAATGGCGGCCACATTTTTGTCGGATCAGCGACTACGCGACAAATGTAGCGGAAAGATAAGCGAGCCCGCCTCACTATATGTTACTACGGTATGTTACTCCCGTTAAAATTTATACCTTATTGGCTTTCCGTTTGCGTCCTTTGATTTTGTCTGACCGAAAAATTTGTCAATGAAGGGATGATGAAGGGATAATTATCACGCATCGTAAAACAATTCAGTGAAACTACATAATTTGAGATCACAGTCTCTTGTTTATGATTTTTGCCTCTCTATTTTAGTCGGGTTTACTTGTTGCTCTAGCAAAAGCCATAAATAAAGCCTCCAACCCTCGGATTCAGAGTTTATCCTTTAGTAAGTTAGAATTAAATAGATCTAGACTCTTTAGAGGCATTGTACATTTTTGCAAACAACTAAACATAATGTCACAAATAAGTTGGAAATGTTACAACACCATTAAGTGTTTTGCTTCATCCTTTCTGATGGAAACGGCAAAGGAATGGACTAACTGTCGACATCTATGTTTTCAGAAAGCTACAATTTTTAGGGTTATTCAAGGCTAGAGTAAGACTAGAGAGAAAAAGCCGTGTTAGCCTAAGGCACCGCGAAAATGTGTCTTGTGTTGTATACAAATAACCAGCAACTATACTTTGTCCAACCATTGTACTTTTGACATAAGCATGCCTATGAAGTTCCATAATTATTGATAGACAACCATAGACAAAAAAAGAAATATTTCATGCTGTTTTTTCTTTATTGTAGTGAAGCTACGTACTTTTTTAGCTCGGATATTTTTATCGAGCCGAAATTATGTAAAGAAGTTTGTACAAGTTGATTATCCATTTTTAGTTGTATAGGTTTTGGTACCTGTCTAATAAACTACATGAAATTAATACATTGAAAATATTTATAATAAATTCTAATTGTCTATTACAATTAATTGTCCTCCATATGAACGGGAAAAATCATACTGAAACCTCTTTAACATTAGTTATTAATTCATTGTGAATGTGAACATTAACGATTAAAATTTCTTCACAAATACAGTCGACTGTAATAAGAAATTGTTTCGATAATGCATGTCTACATCACTAATTTATTAGTTCTAGAGCTTTTTTTATAATTATCATAGCAAGTGACGGGACAAACAAGTGTGCGCCTGATGGTAAGCTACTTGCCTGTCCGTAACAGTTGAAGTGCCATTCAGAGCTTTAAATCGCAAAGATCTGAGGGGCGCTGAGACATAAGTTGACAAGTTCCATGTGCCTATACATACCCCTTATATACCGGAACACAGTAAACCTTTACTGCTTGGCGGCAGAAATAGGTAAGAAGGCAGTACTACTGACAGTACCACTGCTACTACGAGCTGTCAAAAGTAAAGTAAATGGTTGGACGGAATATACGGTGCTATTTTCATACAAATTGCGGGTGCGACAATTGGCGACAATGTCCGACTGCCCCAACCGGGGACTGTGTCTATTTCATATCAATTGTATGAAAAGACCGGCCTCAAAAGTTTGCTTATCGACTTTTTTCGATTTCCATGGTATCTATCCCCTCATCAGATTCTCACTTCTTTGTGACAACGGGACTGTTACGGACTCCTTTGTACCTTTTATATTTTCTTTTCTGATTGGGATGGTGACGGTGAAAATTTGTGTCAATTAGTAATTTGTGATGGCCGAAACGAACCCTTCGAGAATTATACCCTTACAAACAAAAGAGAATTTTCAAAATCGGTCCACAATTGACGGAGATATCTGAAGATATAATAATAGGGGTTAAAGTATGAAATTGCCGATTTGTACTGAAAATCTAAATTGTTTATTTTTTAAATTTTTAACAAATTTATTTAATCAAAATAGTTGCCATTATTATCTATACATTGCTGCCATCTAATGGGAAGGTTATTAATGCCTTTGCGATAGAACTCCGACGATCTAGACTGCACAAAATGTGTGAAAGCATTTTGTACTGCCTCCTGGGAAGAAAACTTCTTGTCACGTAGATAATTGTCCAAATCACGAAAAAAATGGTAGTCCGTTGGAGCAAGGTCTGGTGAATACGGAGGATGACGAATGGTTTCTAACTGCAGTTCCTGAAGGGTCAAAATGGTTTCTCGTGCTGTGTGAGGTCTCGCGTTGTCGTGGAGCAATAATGGTGAAGATCGATTCATGAGTCGGGGCTGTTTTACTGCTAGTTTTGTCAACATGGTTCGGAGTTCGGCACAATAGACATCTGCCGTTATTGCTTGACCAGATCGGAGAAAACTATAGTGAATAGCACCATGCTGAGACCACCAAACAGTTACCATTACCTTTTTATTGGTAAGTTTTGCTTTAGGACACTGTTGTGGCATTTGACCTGGGGTCAGCCATTGCATTTTTCTTTTCCGGTTATCATAAAGAATCCACTTTTCATCACATGTTACAATTCGATCCAATATTCCTCCATTTCTGTACCCGTTCAACAAGGCAACACAAGTTTCAACACGCGTTTCTTTCTACAGATCAGTCAAATCATGAGGCATGATTCGTATTTTTTTATTTTATTGATTTGACGCAAGTGAGTCAATATTGTGGGTAAGGTAACGTTAAACCATGCCGCTAATTCCTGGGTAGTTTGACTAGGATCGGCTTCCACTATCTCTCTTAATTCATCGTTATTCACCTGTGTGGGTGGTCTTCCTCGTGACTCGTTCTTTAAGTCGAAATTTCCATCACGAAAGCGTTTAAACCAAAATCGCACGGTGCGTTCATTAGTAGACCCCTCTCCAAACGCAGCATTGATATTGCGGGCTGTTTCTGCCGCGTTAGTTCCGCGTCGGAACTCGTATTCAAAAATCACTCGAATTTTCGCAGTATCCATCTTTCTTGTCTAAACTGAATAACAAAAACAATTGAAAGTCGATATTCAAATGTTTCAAATTTAAAAAAAAAAAAATCACAGAAGCCATTTGAAAAAAGTTTCATTCGAAAACCTCAAACCATGAAGATTCTATGAAAATTCAAAGAACCTATTGCAATAAAACGGCAATTTCATACTTTAACCCCTAATATAACCTCAACCTTTTTTTTTAAGTCGGTTAAAAATAGAATACTCGTTTCTAGTTGTCGGTTGCTTGTATCCAACACAAGAAACATGTTTATTAACCGACTTCAAAAAAAGGAGGAGGTTCGGCTATATGTTTTTTTTTTATGTATGTTACGCGATAACTCCGGTATTTGTGAACCAATTTTCATGATTCTTTTTTTGTTGGAAAGAGGGTACCTCTACCTTACCTTAAGAAAATCATCCACCTCTGAGGTTGGCTGTTCACGCATGAAGATTCAGTTTTATAAATGGCGCCTAAATTTTAGTATAATGTATAATGAGCAATTATTTTAATGATTGATTTTGCTATTCTTTAATTCAAGGCGTTTTTCTCTCTCAATATACTTAGAGTAGTGAGGACCGATTTTTGTTATCTCCTGTGTCAAGTCCCGTACAGTGGCGAAGTGGGAAATGAATAATCCGGGTTTGCGCACTTTCCGGTAACCGATTTCAATAAAACTTGGTAATTATATGTAATTCCACGTACTTTTGAGGTCGGTTTTTTTATCATCCTCCAAGTCCTAAATACTGTTAGGTTGCAATCACGATCAGGTCATATTTTGCATACGACGTTGTATTATTACATCATTCTTGAACAAATATAGTTATTGAAATGTATCACTTTTGCAAACTGTTACATAGAATTTGTTATACTTTTTCACAATAAATTCAAGTATTAAACTTGTTATTGTTGAGAAATTTGAATTACAGATGACATTTTACTTTTATAGCGGTGACGCCAATTAATGTTTCTTAATACCATAGACTGTGTCGTAACTTATAGGCTTTGCTTGTAATCTGCCATCTGTTGTCATCTTTTGGTATTATTGTTGGTCATAGCCAATACCGCCAAAACAGCCACATTCCTCGATGGTGTTTGACGGTTTTGGCGGGAAGAAATTTCTATAACTAAACGCAGAATCTATTGTATCGGGTCTTTTCCCTTTGTACTCTGACTGAAGAAATAAACCATCACAAGCTAATTATAATAAAGGAAAACATCATGAACATTGATGACAAATATGACATTTATAAATGATACGATAATACAATTCTGGACACATAATTCGAGTCACGACGCATTTTTAATATTAATAAATGCTCTAAGCTTAAACAATGTTTGATTGATCAAAAACTATTATGCAATTTTGAAACTAGTATACTAAACGTCTTTTCCATACGTCCTTGTTGGCAATTTGAATTTACAAGACTTTTTCTTCGATGATAACACTGTTGTTGTGTTCTAGCTCTTTACAACAAAAATGCGAGGTGGCGCGAATTGTGTGTCCGGGAGCATATTATGTGATTATTTTATAAAAAGTTACCCTGTAATTCTTGTAATTCTTTAACTTTTTCTATAGTGTTAATTTTTGAAATAATTGAAGTCTGTAAAGTTAGAAAATTTTCATTTAATCTTTATTACTACGAGTAAAAAAACATAAATTTTATAAATGAATTTTAAAAAACGAATTATAGGCAAGTATTCTCTTTAGCTACACGATAACTTGCCATCAAGTATGTTATTTGAAAAGAAAACCTACTTATTATGGTTACACTTGTACTGGTTTAAATATTCCAGTAGTAAGCTTTTTTTTAATGATATTAAGTGTCGGGACGAACAAGTCGAGCGCCTGACGGTAAGCTACACGTCTATCCATAACAGTTCCAGTGCCACTAAGAGCTTTAAATCGCAAAGATCTGAAGGGCACTGCCACTTCACTCGTCATCACCCTGAGACATAAGTTGACAAGTCCATGTGCCTGTAATTTCACCAGCACCCTTAACCCTTCAAAACCGGGACACAGTAATGCTGACATTACGCGGCGACATTACATTGGCGGCAGAAATAGTTAAGGTGGCAGTATTACCCTGGACAAACTCTTCTCTAGTACTACTGCAAGCTAATTAGATAGAACTTCATCACCGTAGTACCTATTTACAAAGATAATATAACAACACGATAGTGAAACACGTTTAGCAAAACGTGGGCCGTGAATTAATTTAATGAAAGACAAGTTTGCCACTGTCAACACTTTCAACGCCACGTCATCACGCATTTTGGCATATGCGACATCTTTGATACAATGTAACATAGAAACAGGCTGGCGGCTTTACCGTTCTTTCAAGTCTGTGACATTAAGAAGGGAGTCGAGATATAAATGACCATTTGTGAAACTTTAGGAACTATATTATCTAAAACTAGTACTAAAACAACCGACCTCAAAAGTACGTGGAATTACGTCTATTTGCTAAGTTTTATTGAAATATCCCCTAGTTCGCCACTATACAGGACTTGACACTGGAGATAATAAAAATCGGTTCTCACTACTCAAAGTATATGCAGAGAAAAACGCCTTGAATTGGAGAAATAGCAAAACCAACCATTAAAATAATTGCTCCTAAATTAAAGTTAGGCGCTATTTCTAAAAATGAATCTTCGTGCGTGAACAGCCATACTTAGAGATGGATGATTTTCTTCAAAATGAAATGAGACCTATGAAAGTATGGGATGAAGACTATGGAAGTACCCCCTTTCAAACAAAAAAGAATCATGAAAATCGGTTCACAAATATCGGAGTTATCGCGTAACATACATTAAAAGAAGATCTCTCGATTTGAAAAGGCCCAAGTTATAATGTTCATATTCTGCAGGCAGGGAATTTCACTCGAAGCGTAACGCTTCGTGCGAATCTTGGGTTTCAAAATAGTTATATTTCTACTTACCGTCGTAGTAAGAAAATTACTAGTTGTACATCAGAAATACAGAACAAAATACAATATAATAATGTCGGGAATTCAAAGACAGGTAATATTCACTCTATTTATGTCACTTCCTTGATGTGTACGTAAATAGATCTGCTAATTAATAGCCATATTTATTTATGATGTGAATTCGTTAAAGCGTAAACTCACAGACATTTTATTGAATAACTCATGACTCTAGTGACACAGGTATTGGATTGTCTTATTTATGTAAGTAGTTATTGTATATTTATTTATTGTTAGTTGTTATTTAGAGCTTGTGTCTGATTTGTTTTTCTTGTACTATAAACGCAGAAACCTGTTATTGGCTATGAGTTTTTATCTCTGTGTTTTATTAATAAATATCACGTTATGAAGTTTATAGCAGTAAGGTGAGCATTACTGCGTTTCGGTTTTGGAGGGCGAAGGTCTATCCACACATAACCGGGCCGTGTCCGGGACGTGGACGGGCCGTGCTCCGTCAGGGGCTCAAAAAAATATCGTTGTGTATATTTAGTATGAACTCGTTCACACATGTCCGTTTCCGGGCCGGGGCTAGGACGGGCCCGCAGTTCATACAAACTAGCACGCCCCGTTCACGTCCCGGGCACGGCCCGGATATGTGTCCTTTAGGACACATAACGTTCACGGTCTCGAAGCGACTTAAGAGGCAAGTGTCAACATCTTCTAGCCGTGCGAGTTTTTCTAAATACCCACACTTGGTCTTCATTATTTATTTATACACTAGGGCTGTCACAAAAAAAGGGTTGTCACTAGACCGACACACAAAACTCACGATATCCGGCTGATGTCTTCATGTCTTTGGGACTATGATTCCTGTAAAGAGCCCGAAACGTTGGTTTGCATGACGAAGCAAATACACACGATTTAGATTTGAAAAAATACTTCTAAAACCCCAAAAACCTGTAGCAACCGCAAAAACCTAACACATGTTCCCATAAGATTGAATGAACGAGTGTCGGACAAGGGCGAAATCAGAAATGAAGTGCCTTTAGTCGACCTGTGCAAATTGTACAAGATTATTCCTCCACATTGAATATTCACATCACATTTGCATCGCACAAACATCTAGGGAATAAATATGCGCCATTGACTTGTTTCATAACAGACAGGTTGATTTATAATAAATTTGGCCAATTATTGTTTACTTCCAAAAGCCAATAATTGTGCAACGTATTTTACTGCTACTCCCAAGTGGCTAGAAGCCCACTTCTTTCTGTTTTCTTAAACCATAGTTTGCAGTTTGTAAAAGCGGTACATCTATATGAATAGTGTTCTTAATCCCTTTTAAAATCATGTTGAAAATATTTTGCAGTGTTTTTATTTTTTGTAGATTTTAAGCATCAAAATCAAAGAACTTTGAAGGAAGTTCTCTCCAAAACCATACATAATTGGCATACGAGAGTTTTAGTCTCGCGATGGAATATTAAAGCTCATCACTTGCCAAACTAAACTTTACTCGAAGGATCTGGTCTGAAAGGATTTTTGAACACTGAATCATATGCCCTGTATAACAAAAAGAGTGACGTAAGTAGCACATTCGTGTGAAAGTAAATGTTTTTTTCACAAAGAATTTCATGCCCGCAAGCGCACACTGATGAGGGATATCCTTTACGATACCCCGGTAGTCCATCAGCGTACCGCAGAATCTGCTAGCATACCGCAGAGTCCGCTGAAATGCGGCGGCATCCGCGGACATGCTCCGCTCCCTCCGATTTGATTTCGTTCCAATAACGACAACGCATTCGAAAAGTCCCCAGCCCAATCAAGCTGTTTTCGGCGCGCACCGGTGGATTCCGTCACATGCCGGTGGATACCGTCGGCAATCTACGCCTCCCACTACGATATCCTCTAGCGTGCTTGAAGTGCACCACAGAGAGAAATGCGCTGCGATACTCCGAGGTCGGTCTCAGAGCACTGAAATTTATACCTTATTACAATTGAAATAACTTAAATATACATTTATTGTCCATTGTCTTCCCTTCCGCCGGGTTGCGCTGGACCTAAATCCGTTATTAAACGGCTGAAACGTCACTCAGATCTGGTTATGGTACTCAGAGTTTCCTGTATTAATTGGCTATAATAATCGGCTTCTTAGATGATGCCCTCTAAATTGACCACGACCCTACACTTGACTGATAAGGACTTAATAACAATCTTGTACCGTAACTTAAGTGCCGAGTAACGTTTACTATTAAAAAGAAATTTTTACAGCTGTCAAATGATGAGCAATTGTTGAGTTACGTTTTAGTGATATGTAAAGATTAATTAATGTCGATTCTAGGATATCGTCTGCGTTGTTTTTTTTTTGTCGAAGCGTAGATGGCGTGATAACCAAGACACGTTCTTGAGTGACTGGCCGGAGATTGCTGTTGTGGATAGAGAGAGTTGGAAGTCCGAAGTCCGAAGCCCAGTGTAGTGGGACACTGTTGAGGGCCAATTAAAAACGAAAATTGAAGCTTTACTTTTTAATTGCGCCATCGCGGTTTGTTCAGTTAGAGATTAAAATTTCTATCTCTTCCTGGTGTGCCATCTCAGCAATTATTACAGCAGTGTGGCTCGAAAGAGTCCCGTGCTATTCAAGTTGAAATTCTGCAAAATTTTGAAGCCACGTGGTTTGCTACGGCCTTGTTTTTTACCGCCCTGGATTTTTCCTTCCAGAGTAGACAATATTTTCCATTTCTCATGAACGTCCCCTAAGCTTTCTCCCAAGTCTTTGTGCAACTTGTGAAATACGATGTCATTGGTGATTCTATCCGTTCACGATATATTCCACATTCTTCGATACAAGCCCACATTTCGAAGACTTCTTACTGCCTCCGTGGCCAAACGGTTACCATACCAGACTACCACGCAGAGGTCCCAGGTTCGATTCCCGGGCCGGGAGAAATATTTGTATGGCCTACATTTATTTCTCTCGTGACTTTGGGTGTAATTTGTGGTTGTCTATGTGTGTATCCATGGCACCCGCAACACAAGGTTTCCCAAGTGCGGGGTTATGATGAGTGTGTGCGTTATTACTATTCTAACCGTTAATTATAATATGTTGGTTAGTGTCTGTAGATGTTCTCTGTACAAAAGAATTAAAAATATGTAGCACCGCACTAAATGGCATCTTGCCGGTAGTTTCAGGCTACGATTATAAAGGAAGTAGTTAAATTTAATATAAGCACTCCTCGCTCTATGCGACTTCTAATTAAAAGAACTATTTTCTAATCTTAAAAGTGTACTAAACCCATTGACTTACAATTATATGGACGTCGAGTCCGCGCTAAAAAGTGTCCGAACTTATAGGGCGTTAAAATCGTATACAGAGCGTCATTCCTTGGCCCGAAACGTCGGTTTGTTTGAAAAAACAAATATACGCGATTTTAATCCGGAAAAATAGTTTTATTTCCTTTGTATAACAATCGCGAAAACCTAAGAACTCGACGTGTTATAAACACATTGAAAAGAAACTGCAAAGTACGGAACCAAAAAGTATCACATCATTGATACAAATTCCAAGGCTACCTCTACAAAGAGGATGTAGTTGTCAACATAAACGTGGCTTAGTTAGCGGTAGCCAAAGTGCACACACACATATTTCATACACAGTTTGTACACAAGTTCGGTTAAAGCAAATTTACAATAATTGGTCCAAAAAGACTATTTTTTAATGGTCACGTACAATTTCACGCCTTATGTTAGTTTGCACACATTAATTAATAATGCTAAAATTAATTTCGACAAAAATTTTAGTTTGTTGTATATTTAAATTTGAAAAACCCTTTTTTTACCCTTATGTATGAGAGCTATAAAAATTCACATGCACCTAACATGTTTCATGTGTGAAGTTCTAGATTTTAGCGATTGTTACACATAATAGGAAAGTAAGTTTACTTTAGTTGTTGTGTTTAGTTGTTTGGTGTACAACACATACATTTGTTGCGGGCCCTTTACAGGTCCCATGATCGTGAGAGTCAGATGTGACCGTGGGACCTGTAAAGGGATCGAAACGTTGATTTGTTTGAAGAAATAAGTATTCACAGTACATATAGTTCGTATTAGCCTATGACTTCCTAGTGACGAAAGTACTGTTGACGTGTGTTCACATGTGGCTTTGTTGTACCGAGGGTATGAATTATTTACGAAAAAAGTGTTATGTACGCACCTTAATATTTATAATTTAATGTTTTTTGTACCTTAAAATTACAAGCGTACGCATAATGTCGCATCGCAGTAGGTATCAAAGCATCAGTAATTACGTCGAGCAAAGTTATAAATAGTATTTTAAAATATTCTACGAAATTCCACAGGGCCAAAAAAGGGCCCGCTGGCATCGAAGGGTTAAGTAATAAATATGCAAAGTTGAGGAACATTTCTAGACAAATCCGTATCTATAAAGGATGGGTGTTCGAGTCACAAATTTTGGCCAACAGGTGTGGTTAATACGAATTTTAGGCAAAATATATTACTTATCGGTTTTATGTACGGTAGGTTGTCAGTAGCCTTAAGCAAAGCATTGTCTAAGACCTTATTCAGTGGACTTGAAATTGATTTACATTTCTTTTCTTTTCCTTTATTCTATAAGTAATTTATTTTACGTAACTGAGAACTAAAAAAATGAGGACCGCAGTGTAACTGGGTCATTGTCGGACTAGTGTTCACTACCTAATTTCTGTAGCAATTTTTATTATTAAATATTCAAGTGTATTATCGTGTAATTATTAAATAATATTTCACGATACGATACTCGAATATTAAATAATATTACACGATAAAAATAATAAAAATTGCCAAATAGATAAGGTACTGTACTGTACTTCCCTGGACGAACTCTACTGCTACTAAAATTTTAAAGTAAGGAAAGAAAAAAAACATTTCCACAACACAATCCCGTTTACTGTAATCAAACGCAGCAAAGCAAACTGCAAAACGAGTAGGACTTTTCTCATTTGCTGGCATTTTAATGTTATCTTTTGCAATATAAACAAACAAAACCCATTTGTCGAAATATGCAAACTAGCAAATAAATACTGTTCTGCTGTTGTTATTATATGCAACGTATTTTTACTAGTATTTATGTGTTCTGTGTATTCGACATTTTTAGCGAAGTTGAGTTATTAACAAAGTTAGAATCAGCAAAACAAAATGTACAACCCTCTTTAAGTTGTTTTTTATTTATTTATATTTAGTTTATGTTTTATTGTTAAGGCGAGGTATTTCAACAATTTGACATCGATCGTTGCCAAGCGATGACAAGCGCCCGATGACGACAGAGCCTTGAACACCGCCGTAAAGTTGCCAACTTATAGGTATTCTACAGGATATATCACGGAGAGTGTGCGAGGGAATTATACGAATTAATTCCGCCTTCCCCTTTCAATCATCGGGGGACCGGATGTAGGTACAACATAAGGAAATTCCACCCTTATGTTGTGGATATTCCAAGGATTCGCACGGAGGGTTTCGCTTCCACATTTATATGGTGAACGGCTACGGAGTGGAACTCCCTGCCTGCAGGCTTGTTCCCTGAACGCTATTACTTGGACCTTTTCAAGGCGAGAGTGAATTCGCATTATTTAGGTTTGCATGCTCCATCGTCGACTTCATAGTCACTTTCCATCAGGTGGAACGGGAGTCAAACGCGCGCTTATTTTTTAATAAAAAAAAAAGGTTGACGGGGCAGCAGGCGGCGCGACATAGCGTTAAGCAAATTGAAAAGGCGAATAAAGTTCTATCCTCAAAAAAAAAATACTTTTAGTTTTTGGCAGAAAATGCTTGAGACTAAATGACACAAAAGTCGAATGTGATCTAAAAATGTTTTTTAGGTAAAATGGATTACATAGGATTCCACACATTATGTCAACATTGACTTTTATTAAGGTAGCATTTTTACATATCTTTTTCATCATCAAATCACCAAACAAAAAACTGTTCAGTTTTCCAAATTAAAAATTCTATTTTCCTAAACTTCTCCTCAACTGACTTTGATCATTCTTTCCCTGAACTATTCC
>NW_020653713.1:6145447-6167218 GCF_003589595.1 Hyposmocoma kahamanoa
CATTTCCAATCTCAAGACTGATATTAGATTTTTTTTTTAATTTTCCAAATAATTTAAGCTGTTTTGTATTTATGTCTTGGTATAGGTACAATTAATATCAGTGATTTTGATTTAGGTGAACCTAACAATTCCATTCTGTTTCTGAAATAAATAAATTTACTTACATAATTGTAATAACATTATCGATAATCATAAAATCAGATATAATATTAATAATAGGTAAGTTTATTTGCCTAAGACATGGTATAACAGAAGATATAGCAAGAGACAGTGTCAGTACAAACATGTTATATTACATAACCATATATTAAACTACCACAACAATAAAAATGTCAGAACAAATGGTCACAAGTTACAAATTAAATTCATTCACCTGGGTAACAGCATTTGTTGTCTGCATATTCTGCACTTCAGTTAACATTGTAGAAGTACCTTGTACAATTGGCTGAAACAAGTAAGTATTTTGTGAAACACTGTCTAAATGTATTATATATTGTTATTATTAATTGTCATTCACCTGGGTAACAGCATTTGTTGTCTGCATATTCTGCACTTCATAAAATTCTAAAAATATTTTGCTGTACTGTTGGCTGTAGAGTAAACAAGTATTCTTGCAATACATATTGATCGAGCCTAGACCAACGCGAGCACAGCAAATTGATATACAGCTAGTGCTGCTGTCTACACGCTCGACAAGTTTGAAAAAGTGCATTACAAACGGCCGTTGTAGACGAGTTTTATGTAGCTGCCCACACGTCAGTCGCTGTCAGTTATCATGTACATTGAAACTATATGGATGACAAGTTATTGCAGCTGCTGCTATTTATAATGTTAGAGTTGTCAGTGGGGAAAAATCGGAAACGAGTGGATGGTTTTAAGGAACTGAAAATGCCTAGCAGTGTCTCTTGTTTACTCAAAATTAAATATAAAATTATTTACCAATAAATAGGACGATGGAATTGCATTATCATGTAATCTAGTTACATTTAAAGTTCTATTAAAATTTGACTCTTCAGAATGGAACGAACAAAAGAAGATGATATTTGATCCAATGTTTATGTTTGGCAATCCTATAATTTCCAAGCATTATTTCTATCTTTTTTCATTTGTAGGTAAACTTTAAAAATAAAAATAATAATAATAATGAAAAAATAAAAACCTTGTAGTGAATTGTTTTAATAACAGAATATCGATAATATGTCTGCTTATAAGATCAACACTATTTCAAAATAATCGTTATCAACAATCATCAAAATATACTAACAAACAGGCAATCTAAAGTAACCAAAGCAAAATTCGGCAAGACTTATGAATAAATTACTTATATAAGTCTAATTACATGAGATATTTGGGCTATTGTAAGTTTTTTAGACAAAAAAATAACACATACCGGTGTAATGCAACATTCGGTTGATTTCCGCCTTTTCTACTGCCGCACCCCTTAATGCCGCAGCGACGCATTTTAATTGTTCTCACTGTCAATATTTTTGTCCATTTCATTACAATTCATGCGGATAATTCACTAAAACATTTGGCCAAACATTGGATTTGACATTTGATGTACTTCCCTTCGATGTACTTCAAAAATGGACAGTTGCATGGCATTTAAAATGACATTACATATTTTTGATTCCCGTGTTTGACATAAATCAATGCAGTGCTATCTCTTTTAGCTTACGACGGCATGCAGTAGTTAAATAAAAACAATAAAATGTTTTTGTTTTCAACGTCTAAATGCATCATATACATATAACGTCTGACTTATGTATGTTAATATAACATGTCCTTTGCTTTCCATAGTCTAAGACAACCATAGACAAAAAAATGCAATACTTCCTGGACTCTTTATTTTTTTTAATTTTAGTGAATCGACGTGCTCTTTAGCTCCAATATTTATCGAGCCAACAGATTATTTAACGAAGATTATTCAAATTGATAAATTTAGTTGCCAGTCTAATAAATTATAATGAAATTAATTAAATTATAACCTATGATAAGTTCTCATTGTTTATTATGATGGATCGTCGGATGCTTTTCTATGTGAACGGGAATCATCACTTGCATCCTCATTAACATTAATTATTTATTCTTGAGTACACAAATTGTCAAACGCAACATCACGGTCCCAATCAGACACTATCTTCTTTTTTGAACCCGCTCACATTCACGATTAATACTTCTTTATAAATAAAATCCATTGTTATAAAAAATGAAATCGGAAACGCATTATGACTTCACTAATTGATTAGAATTCTAGCTGTCAAAAGTTAAATAAATATAAGTTGACAGAGTATAGTAAATTTTAATTAACTGCGCATGAGATAGTACCTATTTTGTAAAAGACGTCTGCTGTGTTCCGCGCCGCATGTATGTTGTTGCCGGGTCCACTGAAAATCAACGTCGTCGCACTTTCAGTGAGACGACATTAAGATGAGCGCATGACGGATTCCGTAATAGAACAGCATACACTCTATTATTCTAATTTTGTTACGTCATTTATTTTAGTTAATTAGTCGGATTATTTATTAATTAGTGTTGTCTAATTTTATTGTCGTCATCATTTATACGTCCCACTGCTGGACACGGGTCTCCTCTTAGCCGAGGGCTTAGGCCATAGTCCGCCACGCTGACCCACTGCGGGTTGTGAACCTTCTTCAACGTGCAAGTTTCGTCACAATGTTTTTCTTCACCGAAAAGCTCATGGCAGAAGAAGCCGTGCGCCTGATGGTAGCTACACGCCTGTCCATAAAAGTTACAGTGCCACTCAGAGCTTTATATCGCAAACATCTGAGGGGCACTGCAACTGCGCCCGTCACCCTGTCACATAAGTTAACAAGTCCCGCGTGCCAGTGATTTCACCAGCCCCCATACCCTTCAAAACTGGAATACAGTAATGCAGACATTACTACTTGGCGGTAGAAAAAGGCAAGGTGGCAATACTTCCATGGACAAACTCTTTCACAAGCAGCTCTACTGCCACTAAATATTTTATTAGGTGCGACCCCGCATTCGAAACCACGGCCTCGGCTTAAAAGACTGTAGGTCAAACCATTAAGCAACCACCGCTCCATATTTTATTGTATTATATGTTAAATCGTATAATGTGTGTGTGTACTGTACTGTAATTTATGAATGGAATATACAACTTTCTTCCTTCTGTTTCCATTAGAGATTCTCTCGAGTATTTGTTATCACGTATCTACTTAGAAAGTAGTCCTGCAGCTGTAATAAAAGATTTATAAGCCAATGCCATAACGGCGAAGGCGTTTGCAAAAAAGTTTAATAAAACTCGTCTTAAAAAAGGCATTGCAGTAGGAAGAAGCAGCGGTTCGTGGAAAATGTGAATTATTTATGCAGCGACGCAGGAAGCCTGTTTCGCTACAATCCCTTCCTTGTAAGCGGTGTCCGAGCGTAGTGGACGGAGACGTGGACGAAGTTAGTCCTGAATGGACCCCCGCGATCAAATTTTTTATTAAAAGCTGGTCAAAGTATCCGACTAAGACAGATAGCTTTAAAATGCGCGAAAATTTATGTGGCATTTCATTTTATTTTAACGGTAAAACAGAATTTTAGTCATCACATAATAACAGATATTGTTCGATACATTAATAGACTAGACTACATTCCAAAAACAGTGTAAGTAGCATGTTTATGTTACAATAAAAAATCGAAGGCCAATAATATGTGTGAGCACGCTTAGCTGCGAGCGGAATGAATAAAGTGAGGAGTGCGCGGGCGGCCCAGCAGTATTTTTCCGTTACAGACCCCCTACATTACCGTCTTTCGAGCGGCAGCGTCTTGCCAACGCAATCACAGCGTCGACACGACTGACGTCCGCGCGGACGTCGCGTTAACTTTGTAGACACAATGCCGGCACTGAGCGACTATCGAATAGCGCCGAATGTCGGTTATACGCCGTGTTGGCAAAAAGCTGACACTCGAAAGACGCTAGTATGGGGGTCTCTGCTCTACACAGCTAATAAATTGATGAATTCATTAAAATCTCGCCTCTTTTCCCAGTAGCGGCACTCTAAAATACTCAACCCTGGTAACATGCGATTGCTGACGTCGCATTAAACCGAATCGACCACAAACTGATCTCATTAATGATTCTTAACTCGTTCAATACTTTGCTACACTATTTTGCAAAATAAGCACTTTGACTACATGAAAATTGAATAAATGATTGAAACAAAGGTCTCTAGACTGAGTGGCACGATTCTGATAAAACCGACAGCCAGGTTATTGATTGTGCGTGAAATACTCCCCATTACTCTTCTAACACGGCCGATGCCGAGAGGACATTCCGGCGAGCACTCACAACACAAAGGAAATGAAGAAAAAACTAAATTGGATATTAATAAAACTTAATAGACATAATCAGAATCTATTGAGTGAGTGAGTTTGGGTGTAATTTGTGGTTGTCTATGTGTGTGTCTATGGCACCCGCGACACAGGGTTTCTCTAGTGCGGGGCTATGTTGAGTGTGTGCGTTATTATTATTATTATTATTATCTCTGATCTTGTTTCTTCAGTGCCCTTTAAAATTTAATGGTTTATTAAAATAACACGGGCTACCAAATTGACTATTTTCTCAAGAACGTTTCTGTACATTTTTAAGATCATGGCACTAGGAAAAATACTTAATTCCTTACCTATATTTAAAAACATATATGTATATTAAAAATGCCCAACACGGCAACGTGAGTTGGTCTGCTATCGTCTTAACCTTATCGTCGCAATACTAATAAAATATACAGATAAAATCAATGCATTGTTACATTGCACCTGTTAAAACCTCACAGGTACACTTTGATTACTCAGAGATCCGATACGTTTATTGACACATTTTAAAATATCACGTATCCAATACAATTTTTTGTAAGGTTTTCCCTCTTGTGTCTTTTAAAAAGTGGACTTTTTTTCTTTTATTTATAATGCCCCAATTTCAGTTAAGGACGTAGTAGTTTGTGGCAACAATAATGTATATTATAAATACATTACAATCTAGTCCAATACAAGACTAATAAATAATTTACATTTCACTTAATCGAATAAGCAAACAGATAAACAAAGATTCGCCCACTGACAATTTTCTTATAATCACCTTTATCATGTGTCTATATTATCATCGACTGCCATCATATATTTTCCCAAAACATACACGAACCTAAAATAGCCTAACCTTTCAATAAGCCCCCCTAAAGTTCATCCGCTTTACCCAGCTCCATCCCTGTTTCTACGTAGAGTTTTTTGCGCGACATTTATTGTTTTAACGGCGTACGTAGTACGTAGCCACTCATAACTCTCCTCTTTGTTAGTTTTTACTTATTACCACATCGCTGCAGTACCCGTATGAATAAATTCCATGGGAATGCACCGTGAAGAGATATACACACGGACTGAAACGTAAAAACGACAAATAACTTGTATATATGGCACACCAAATCATGGCCGTTGTACGCAATGCTAAGGCCGAAAGGTACCACTACAAAAATATTGTAATCGCTACTTATTTCTGCTGCCAAGCAATAATGTGTAAGTGTAATGTGTAAGTAAAGGGTAAGTGTGCCTTTCCGATCTTTGTGATTTAAAGCTCTGGCTGGCACTCCACGACTTGTTCGTCCCCTTACCTGATATCATAAAAAATCCTTGCAAAAAATAAGAAAAAACAATGGCGTAAATGCCCGACAATCACCAGTCCGTATTTGGAATATAAGTTCTAAAAATTTAAAATAATAGAACTACCAATATAACCACACATCACATTTAAAAATAGATTCGAACTTTAACATCACTTCTTTTGCAAAAAGAGGGCAGTTAAATGTTTGAAGCCTTTGTGTGACGTACAGGTACGTCTGCCTGTAGCATCGTAGCTCCAATACGGATGGATTTATCTCAATGCGGTTTTGTTTTATTTAAGGGCTAATATAATCTGGACTGTTTTTAGCCATGTCCGACGAACATACTATTTGAAGATCGTCAGCTCTTTTCTCAATGTGCGTCTCAGTCTCTCTCAGTGAGGAGCTCTGTCATAAATTGAGCATGTATTTTACTTCCTTTTGTCCGATAATCTTGAAATATAGTATATTATAGAAATAAAAAAAAATATAATACTTAAATAACAAAAATTGCCTCGGAAATTAGGTAGTGAACACTAGTCCGAGAATGACCGGACAACGTTCATCTGATGCTGCAACCAGGACTGTCTGCAAACTACTCAAATCTTCAACTGCTTACAGTAGAACTATCATGTTTGAGCTTATTGATATAGTCAAATCGAGTTGTTATCATAGAAATTATGACTTTAGAAAATCTGACAAATTTTATTTCAACAAAATTTATGGTACGACACCAAACTGAGAACCTAGTCATTCACAGAACTAGTGGAAGAGAGCAATCCTCAGTAGTAGAAAAATACTAAGTGACAAGGTAAGCAACACGCCTGTCCATAGCAGTAGCAGTGCCACTCAGAGCTTTAAATAGCAAAGATCAAAGGGGCACTGCCACTGCACCCGTCACCCTGAGACATAAGTTGACAAGTCTCATGTGCCTGTAATTTCACCATTGTCTATTTATTAACAGAACAAAAGTGCCAGTAGTTCTGTCAACGGAACTGTACAACAGGACTAGGAGGAGTAATCGGACTTTGTTGTCTTTTTTAAGTGCACAGTCTTGTATTGAAGATTTTAAATTTTAATTTAAGTGTTATATTAAAAAAAGAATAACAACAAAAAAGCATCACATCGAAAACACTCGTTGCTGATTCGAATAATTCAACTTCAAAAATACGCACTATTGTTTTTCGCATGTGAATTCTATCGGAAGAATTTCAAATCTCGCCCCTTAGATATGAGTGACAGTTGTCATTTATAAGCAATGATAAATCGCTTCTCGGTTTCGGAATTGGGTGACATTGACATAGCTTTACAATTGTTCATATTATTTTCACAAACGTCGTTTTGATGTGTGTTTGTACCGACTAGTTGGTGCAAGTTTAGTAGGTTTCGATATTCCCATAAAAATTACTTTTACACCATTTAAACAGATTTAACAATTTCTGGACTGTCAATATAATTTAAAAGTTACCCAGTTGGCGTATCGTTGAAAGTTCCATACCTATTATCGCAAGTTAAGGACGTTTGATTTTATGTTGAAATTTCATTCAATGTGCAACGACGAAGGATTAAAACCTATTAACGTTCTCTAAAACAAAAATTGGCGATGGATGGATAAGATTGCTGGTGCGACTATCATTGTTGCACTCCAAAGTAGCAAAATAAGACATTTTCCCACGATTTTTTGCGTGAGATAGTTCGATCTCGGACTAGCTACTACCTAATTTCCGTGGCAACTTTTATTACTTAAATATACAATTATATTATCGTGTAATTATTAAATAATATATCACGATACAGTACTCGAATATTACACGATAAAAAAATCGAATACTTAAATAATAAAAATTGCCACGGAAATTAGGTAGTCAACATTAGTCCGAGAATTACCGAATTCTTATTACATCTAATGTACAACAAAGGGAATATGGCGGACTGAGCACAAGCGCACAAGTATGTGAAACTCTGCGTACTGTTGGCACGTGTCATGCCCACTAAACACTTCTTCTCTATTTAATTTTCTGTGGGCCAAATCGTGCAATATAGCTGCGCTTGTGTTGATTGTTTTTTCATGCGGTTTTTTTTTTATTATTTTGAAATTAATAAAATAAATAAAACAAATCACCAAAAATACACTCGACATATTATGTTTATCCTCCCTAAGAGGCATCAGGAGTTATTGGCTGTTTGATGCTCTCGGCCGAAAAATAATCTCGCTCAAAACGTGTACCATAATTGACTGTATATAAAAAATATTCAACACAAGCACAGCCATTATTCATGATTTAACCTTCATTATATTTGTGGATTTCCGATTTAAACTATATAATATAGTACAATATATACAATATAGTGTTGTGCGATGTTATTACACCATGTTTTTAATTAATTTATTATCGATTTATCTCACTGGACACGAGACTCTACTTCCGTCATACAATTAATATTACCGATAAAATTAGTGCCCGTAATAAAATCTCTTCAATAATTCGTTTACTCTATAGTCTCGTGTGTATCGTAGTAGTGTTTGTGGTGCGATCATTTCAGATTAAATTTTCATTCGTGTTTTGGCGTCGGCTTTCGGCCTCCGCCGGCGCCGCACGACGATGCTACGCCGGCAACGTAGTACTAACGTCTTGGACGCAACGGGTGCAATATTCATGCGGGAACATCTGCATTTATACACTTGCACCGCATTAGCAATCTTGCCAAGCTAGTTCTTTATAGTTCTTACAGCCTGGTATTTGTTTGGAACGAAAACTGGTATTTGCAGGCAGCTTTTACTAGATTTCTTTAAGGAGCTTATTTTGTTTCAACGTTATTTAGCTTCTGTTAACATATCTAATCTATAATAACTTAGGTAATATTTTTATTCGAACACAACTGAGTATACATATATTTTGGATTTCGTTTAAGTATGTAAGTTGTAGTCCATAAATAGAAAAAGCTCATTACAGTAACAAGCGGGCGTATAAATATTAATCTCTAGCCACGGGCCGTAATAAAAAGGCTCATAATTCGAGAGCTTCCCTAGTTTTTCGAACGCACATAATGCGCGGTGCTAAAAGGATAATATCTGCAAAAAGTCGCACCGTCCGCCTCCGCCTCCGCTATAACCATATAGCGTTGGGAAAAAGTGCAAAATTTTGTCTGTGGGCACACTGAGAGAGGCTACGTAAATTGAACATGTACCTAATCCAAAAATTCTAATGAGTGATTTTTGACATCAATGCAATGTTAGTATTAATTAAGAGAATATACAATCCGTAATTTGATGCTAATTCAAATAATATGTTGATAATAATATGTAGACATATCTAATTAATAGTTTTAGTAGCAGTGGAGCTCCTTGTGAAAGAATTTGTCCAAGGAAGTGCTGCCACAATGTGATCATTACTGCGTTTCGGTTGTGAAGGGTAAGAGTCCTAGTAAAATTACAATCACATGGGATTTGTCTGCTTATGTCCCAGGGTGATTTAAAGCTCTGGGTGACATTATTATTCTTCGTTGATATAATAACAGTTCACTACACATTTTAGGGTCGTATTCCAGAACTCTACTCAATGCTCAAGTCAGGATCTGAGTATGATTTCAAGCACTAGAAAGACAACCCTAATGGCAGGGACTTGAGTATGATTTCGAGTGCTTTAAACCATACTCAAGTCAGGATTGCACTGGAAACACAAGTACTGGAAATACGACCCTAATGGCAGGGACTTGAGTATGATTTCGAGTGCTTTAAACCATACTCAAATCCTGACTTGAGTATTGAGTAGAGTTCTAGAACACGGCCCTCAGACTCTCCACATTCTATTTTAAACCATCTCGTTATAAAAAAGCGGTATTATTTTCAGGCGTGAAACGGCAAGAGCGTAGTTTTGGTTAAGCGAAAGAATGCGAAGTTCGTTATAATGCAATAAGCGCTCCTTTTGAATAAATATCATTAAAAAAAAATGTGATAACTCCACTAACTAACCAAAAATCAACTACGTGTAATTGTGGTACAAACATGAAAAAAGAACATATTGTACTATATACCTATATTGCTTGTACTTTACCAAGAAAATATAGCTATAGTACAGATAATATAATACTACACTAGGCTATAGATATGTGCATAATTGATATAAGACAGAAATGAAACATAATGTTTAGTGCGAGATACAAGGTACAAGTCCGTCTAACTCAGTGTGCCCATCTCCGTAAGGGCGGCGGTGTGTGTCCTAATTACTGGCCATTTATAACCCCGCGGACGGTCCGAGCGATTTTATATTTTTTCCTCTACCCCGCACCGCACCCCGCCCCACCCCGCGCCGCTAGGTGTGCGTTATATTTTAAGAAAACGCCCAACTTGCTGTAATACTTTCACAGGAATTTTAATTGTCATAAATTGTCGGAACGGACAGGCTCGCTTAAGAGGATTATCGCGCGAAGTCCCGTTCAGCGAAAAATACTTTAGTATAAACACGTGTGCCCTTGAATAGGACTGGGGAAAACGTGAAATAATTTCCTGGCATTTGGATACTCTAATACTTTCAATATGTTGAGGAGATTCATTATTTTGAGCATTATGTTCATGAATGTAGGATATGGAAAAATAAACAGTTTTAATATGAAAATTAATAAACGAAAACGAAAAAACAAAACTGCCTCTGTGGCCGAACGGTTACCATACCGGACTGCCACGCAGAGGTCCCCGGGTTCGATTCCCGGGCCGGGAGAAATATTTGTATGGCCTACATTTATTTCTCTCGTGAGTTTGGGTGTAATTTGTGGTTGTCTATGTGTGTGTCCATGGCACCCGCGACACAGGGTTTCCCTAGTGTGGGGCTATGTTGAGTGTGTGCGTTATTATTATAAAAAAAATAAATAAATAAATAAATTATTCTTCATCCATTTCCCACTGAACTATTTGCGTCCTAAATATCAATGTTAAATAGGGGTAATCTACTAAACAGTTTTATAAATAGTTTCTAAGAAGAGGGTACCATCTAGTGATGCAACGGCCCTCTGCTTCTGCTTCCACGACTGCGGAACTTACGCACGCTTTTTCACATCTGTTTCCAACTCTGGGATCGTATGCTCGAAGCACGAAATCCGAAACTAATCTCAAAGTCAACAGTCAACGAAAACATGGGCCCGTTCGAAAAGGCCTGTCAAATCCTGTTGTCATATATTCTTAAAGTGCTTTTCCACCGACAAGGAGAGACGAGACGAGGCAATGCGAGAATTGAAATCTCGCCGACCTATTTTCACCAAAAATTGCCATCGCGAGCTCGCGCTATGGTTATGGATAGTGACAACACAGTGCTGTTCAATTCATCTAGCAATTAACACGCGACTAAAGTACCATGTCCCGCAAATTCTTATTATTAAATATGTTAACGGAAAAAGAATCTGATGAAGATACTGTAAGAAGAAATAATTCTTTTGTAATATAAGCTGTTTGTACCCTCTAAGATAAAATAAATAAAGAAATAAATAAATAATAAATAAAAAGAAAAATAACTTTTTAGAAAAAAACTTTTTTTTTATAATCTTTTATCCCAGGGCAAATATTACGAACTAGCGAAATACACATAAAAAAATTTACAGCTAGCGCTGGTTTGTTTACATTATATTGCAACTATATTGTGTATATATTATTATACTTTTGAAAACGATGCAATGTTTTAAAAGTGGTTACATAATTATGATAAAGTCACAATCCTAATCGTGTACATGTTAATGCAATTATAAATACAATTGCATTACATTGTATAAATATTTACGAAAATGATATGGATACATGTATGACACCAGGACTATATATTTTTCATTGACTGTAGTTTGTTTATTTTTCTCTAAAATAAAAGTATGCCGTTTTAAAATGGTGTCGTGATTACATATTTTTGCAATACATACATTACATACATATATTTTTTGAAATATCTAATATTTACAGAATTTCGAAAATGTATGAACGTTTACATTTCAATGCACGCGACTGTATCCCACAATCTCGTGATTGACATTAATAGACATCGCGAGCACGCGCGAGCTCGCGCGATATCGTACGAGACATCGTGAATCGTGTTTCCGTTGGAGAGTTCATAAAGAGTCTATGTAGGCAGCAATACGGTTCAATGTTACATCAACAAATATTTCAAATCTCGTCTCGCCCGTTCTCGTCAATCCCGACCATTTCCACCGAAGATACGCTAGGAGAGAATTGACATTTTGCCATACAAGTTTTAAAAATCGTCTCGCCTCGTCTCGTCTCGCCTCGCCGGTGGAAATACACCCTTAGTTCTAGCCCCGACCGAAATTCAAGTCTGTAGGTCATTCACATGCTTCAAGAACATTTATAATGGAACTTTAATCGTGAGTTTACAATGTTCGCGACGGATGAGGTATGCACGCGAATTGCTTGGCGGTTTTTAGCAGTTTTATACTGTGTTAAAAGCAATCATGAAACCAAAACCAAGTTCCTGTTTTAATTATTTCGTTGAGATCTTTATAGTACTTTTCGAGTTCTTAGATTTTTGCTATTGTTAAATCGCGTATACTTGTTTTTTTTTTTCAAACAAACCAACATTTCGAGTCCTTTGTCCCGTGTCAACCGCGACCATGGGACCTGTAAAGGGCCCGAAACGTCGGTTTGTTTGAAAAAACAAATATACGCGATTTAAATCCGGAAAAATAGTTTCATTTCCTAATTATAATATAAATTAAATTTTATGATTGATTTTTAATAGTATTGGAACTCTAGAATCCGCGTCCGCGCCCGCTTTTTGATACTTCCGTTGCATCACTAGTACCTACCATGAGTCCTAGACTTACTAGTAACAGATGTCGTTAACGACCCCATAATATTGGTATTACCCAGACCCGACATTTGTCATATTAAATTGTAAGTAGTTTACGTAGTCACTAGGGACATCTTACGAACTCGTGGCAGAGGCACAAGACAGGTAAAAGAACGTATAATATTCCATAAAACCTTTTCAAATTCAAAAGCAATATTTGACATGTGAGGAACATACGAACAGATTGTGGAACATCAGGTCGTTACTATATCGAGAATTCGCGGCAGACACAGAATCTCGAAAGATGCATCAGCCGTGCACCGGTACACTTCTATTTCCGTCTCACTGCACTCCCGTATCGTACTTTTATTTAGACATCCGCAGCAACATAAAATTCATTCCATCGACATTAGTAACTGCTCCCGTGTTTAAGCTAAACTAAACCCTCTCAGCTAGTGATGAAAGAAACTCAGCCTTTTAAGGCGTTTTATAACGACTCGACTCCATTTTACAGGACTCGACTCTAAAATTAAGACTGAGGGTTCGAGTTTTTATTAATAAGACTCAGTCGTTATACTAAAAGACCTAAACGACTTGAACGACTTGAACCACTTGAAAGACTTAAACAACTCAAGTTGTTTGCGAAGGACTTATACCTATTTTATGTCTTATTAAACCCGAAGTTTATAAATAAAAATTACGTATGTAGTATGTAGTAAATAATCACGTTTATTTACTTATAATAAAAATCGTAAAATAAATACCTTGTGGGTAGAAATAAAATCACGCCATACGGCTCACGACTCGCGACTCCCGAGGCTATGAGGCGCCGTCGTTTTAGTCCTATAAGTCTTTTAAGCTTCCTAGGGTTAAAAAGCTTCGACTCGAATTAGTCTTCAGTTTTAGTCTTATGACTCAAGACTTGAGGGTTAAAAGATTAGAATAGTCGTGAAGCTTTGAAAATTAGCCGAGGTTTTTTAAAAGGCCTTAAAAGACTGAGTCTCTTCATCAACTACTCTCAGCTATGGACGCACTGACGGGAAATACGAAGTAAGTAACCAACCAATTCAAAAGTGATGCAAAGTTGGATAGGCATGCCAAACGATGGGCGACGTCATGTAATGAATAATTATTAAAAAATATTTTTCATAACAGAAATCCGACCTCAAAAGTTTGCTTATGCGGCGTTTTTTTGTGAATTACATCTATTTGCCAAGTTTTATTGCAATCGATTAACGGAAAGTGCGCGAAACCGGATTCATCCTCTAGTTTGCCACCCTAAGAGGTGGAATATTTTCTTCAAATTTAAATGGAACCAATACTGAGGTACCTTCTTTAAACCAAAAAAGGATCATCAAAATCGGTCACAAATGGGCTCACAAAAAAAAGGAGGAAATTCGACTGTTTTTATCATGTGTGTGTTACGCGTTTACTTCAACTTTTATGAATTGACTTAGTAGTGGTAACTTAGGAGATGAATCTAGTTTATTGGATCACTTTCCGGTAACTGATTCCAATAAAACATGGCAAATAGATGTAATTCCATTACACTGTTGAGGTCAATTTTTTATTTAAAAAAAATACCACAAAACTGATATATTAAGAAAAGCATCTATTATAATGTGCATAACGTAAGTGGAAACCCAGGTAATGGTTTCCGGCCACGGCATCGTCTGTTCTGAGGCCGATATTCCGCAAGATGCAGTTATTACAAAGCCTCTCTGCAACAATTCCATATTAAACGTTCGCTACGACTTTATTATTTAATGAAATAGATCCTTTATATCTAAGTTCATTTGTTAAATTTTTTAGTTTTAAAATTATGAGCTTAAAATGTTTGTCAGAGTAGCAGAATAGACTTCTTTTTAATAATACCATGTGACGGGACGAACAAGTTACGCCCCAGGTGGTAAGCGACACGCCTGTCCATAGCTTTTAGTAGGAGCTAAATATAAGTTACTATTAAATAAAACGTAATTCGGTTGTGATGGTTTATTTGTCAAGACAGTTTGTTGTACTCCACAAAGGGAAAAGACCCGATACAAAACATTAAGCGCTTATTTATATAAATTTCTTCCCGCCAATACCACCAAACAACATCGAGAAATAGATGTTTTGGCGGCATTGGCTAATGACCAACAATAACAATACCAAAAGATGACAACAGATGGCAGATTACGAGCAAAGCCTATAGTTACTACACAGTCTATGGCATTAAGAGATATTATGCAACACCGATATAAAAATAAAATGTCATCTGTAATTCAAATTTCTCTACAATAACGTCAATGTGCATAATAACCGCCTAAGTATTTTAATAACCGGCCATCTACCTCACCACCGCACTACATGTCTTTCAACCCTGATGTTGGCGAGATCGTCACGCAAAACGACGGAACCATAGATACAATAGCTGAAGTTGAAGTTAACTATAATATTTTAATTTATTGCGAAAAGGTATTACAAATTATATGTAACAGTTTGCAAAAATGATATATTTCATAACCTTGTCGAGTATGATACAATATATTCGACTGCTGCAACGTACAATATCGAAAGTACAAAATGCATACTTTACAATAGAGCAGTTTGAAGTTATATTTTGACTTAGAATAATGTTTTAATAGTGTCGTGAAAGTGACACCCAATTATGATAGCTAATTTTATGCGTTTTTCTTCGGCCTTAGCATGATTTAAAAATTTTGTATGTATGTATATGTGTATAATGTATTTTTCTAGATATTTCACTTTCAATAGTTTACCTTGTTAGAATTTGCTAGAAATTAATCGAAAGTGGTAGATTCGTTAGTATTCAGGGCTTGTAAAATTTGAACAAATATTGAATCTACCAGTTTCGGTACTTTTCATTGACAGTTTTTATAGAATCGATAAAAGTTTAACACTTTCGATTATTTATACCAAGTAATTTACAGTCTGAAAGACAAGAGGATACCAAAACCAAACACTGATTTTATAATATACAAACGCATATTTATTAATTATGAAATAAATCCATTTTTGTATGGAAGTCATTGCGGTAACATAGACAAATTAAAGCAACTTTTAACTATAATATCTTAAATGAACTTTTGTACTGTATCATGAGTTCTTTGAGTATTTTTATGTATATATATATTTTTTAATTGTAACATAAAATCGAAAAAATAAGTAACATGACAAGTTTCAGTCTTGTTATTTTTTTATATATAATATCAAGTGACGGGACGAACAAGTCGTGCGCCTGATGGTAAGCTAGACGCCTATCCATAACAGTTGCAGTGCCACTCAGAGCTTTAAATCGCAAAGATCTGAGGGCCACTGCTACTGCGCCTGTCATCCTTAGACATAATTTGACAAGTCCCATGTACCTGTAATATCACCAGAACCCTTACCCTTCAAAACCGCAACGCAATAAGGCTCACATTACTACTTGGCGGCACAAATAGTAAAGGTGGTACATCCCTGGTCGAACTCTTTCACAAGGAGCTATATTGCTGCTAATTGTCACTTACTTGTTAGTGAAATAATAAGGTGTTTATCGAGTTCTTAAGTTTTCGCGATTATTACACTTAGGAAATGAAACTATTTTTTTTTCCGATCTAAATCGCCTGTATTTGTTTTTTCAAACAAACCAATGTTTCGGGCCCTTTACATGTCCCATAGTCACGACTGACGTCTGGTACAGGCTCTGTAAAGGGCCCGAAACGTTAGTTTCTTTGAAAAAATAAATATACGCGATTTAGATCCCAAAAAAAAATTATTTTATTTCTTAATAAGATATTTATTACATAAAATTAATTTGTCAAGAATCTTTTACATTAGGAAAACTATACAAATATCACAAAAACCCGTGTATGAACACGAAATCTTTGTGTGATGTCGATATTATATTTATTACTGGCATACATGTAAAGGCTGTATATCACTATTGCGATTTTGCCCAGAGCAGTTGTCGTACCAAAATTCTATGTCTACTGCATCATTAGTTATATTTTATTTATATATATAAATCTAATAAACAGGTACCGGTTGGTAGTCTGTGTCGTTTGCTCCAAGTTTGCCAATATTGTGTGGTCCTCAAACCCCAGTATCGCAAATAGTAAAATGTATCAGTGACAACGTACTTTTTAAAAAAAAGAGAGACACTTCACCGGAAAGGCAGTTGAGAAATTTTCGGAAATCGTATGTTGCGTATACTATTTTTGATATAGTTTTAATTGCATCGTGTAAATCTTACATAACTTGTGCATTACATTTTCGTGCGGTTTCCTTGTTTAAAATGTGCTTGTCATAAGTCAACACCTGCTCTTCAGCAGGGCTTCATCAAGGGCTTCAACGAAACAGACATTCCCTCACTCTCTCACATTGCATCGTGGCGAATACTGAAGATTCGATCAGTTACGAACTTTGCGCACACATTGTCGCTTTAGAACAGGATCGATTGTACCTTATTCGATAATGTTTGTCGCTCATAGTGTTTAAAACTTCCCTTAATATGATTTTTTCTACCAAACTGTATATTTGTCTAATAGTATATCATATACTCTTACAATAGATGTAATAAAAAAATTTAGATTTTGCAGTTTCGACACTGTTTTGTTGCGGCAGTCGATATATAATGTAGTTATGCAAAATACGACCTGATCATGATTGCAACCTAACACTACCTACATCATCGACCTGGAGAAAGTTTTTAAATATCTTGTAACAATTCAATCAATACTTTCAGTTAGGAATAAACTTTGTCTATCAGCTCGACCAATGCGTTTCCAGAAGGAAAATTTGGAAGGGATTTTATAAAAAAAACTACCTTTAAGTTTAATAAAGACCTCCTCCTATCGACCTCCGTGGACTCCGTGGCCTTGAACACTGGTTTTCACGGTACCGCCATCTCTGAGGTCACGACATCGATTCCCGGCGATTAAGAAACGAACTTTTCTATATTGCCTAGGGTCTGGATGTTTGTGGTACCGTCATTGTTTCTGATTTCCATAACACAAGTGCTTTAGTTTCTTGCTTTCGGATCTGAGCAATGCATGTTATGTTGTGTAATATTTATTAATAATACTTATTTATTTAAAGAGTCTTATATTAAATCTCGGAAGTAGTTTTAACCAAGAGTGACGATTGCTTACATGGCATTAGAATAGGCAAATAGGATGCTAAATGAGAAAGGAAAAAAATTACATTCAAATCATGTTAAAGATACAAAATTTGGTGACGAACCGTGCCCACGGCGCTAATAACATATTTCCTTTTAAATGGCTAAGCAAATCCTCTAGCGGAATTAGCTGTCAACCTTTTGGCTAATGATTATTTTACAGCAAAAGAAATCGAAAAATTAACAAAAATATTTAAAAAAAGAACAGAGACAATAATGACTGGCAGCTACCATACATAGCCACAAGAATGCTGTCCGCATTTTGGGCACCGTCTAGCTATAACCCAATGTCATTCATTATAATTTGATCTCTTTTGTTATCCCATGTTGAGTTTTCCAAATTCAAATATTTAAAAAAAAACGCCTTTGCATCAATACCTCATCGAGCAAAAAAGAAATCGGACAGTGCAGATTTTAATTGTAATAGAAACTAGGATCTTTGCAGAAAATGTTTCTTCAAGTTAAAGGACGTGATTATAGACAGGAAGTACAGAGAAGCTTGGTAACTCGCTTTCGAACCGAACGTCATTAGAGATATCCGTGTTTATAAGAAATAGAATAGAGTTGAAATGCTTATGAACATAAATAATTTTGATTTCATTATAACAATATCTGTAATCGTAAAACATTTACTTTCTTTTTATCAACTTTCAAAATGATCTCTACAGATTTCGATCTGTAGAAAACCTGTAAAATAAAAATTCAGAAAAAGCTAAGGAGACATGATGACAAACAGATGGACATAAAAAAGCATTCAGTCTGGACTGCGACACCCACGAATTTATTTTATGCGTGAACGTGCTATAAATGTGAAAGTGGGCGGTGGTAGCCTTGTGGCAGAACGATTGCTTTTCAAACGAGAGATTAAATCCCTGTATACCTAAGACTTTAATTTCTAAACCATTTACAATCCACAGCCTCAATATAAAAAAAATACATTCGAAAAGAAACTTTTTCCCGAAAGTGGGTAAAGAAATTTCAATAACGTATTGTATAAAACTACAGCAATAACGTATTGTATAAAACTACAGTACCGGCACGCTGTAATGGCCGTTTTGACATATAACAACAGTGAGGTCAAATCTCAATTCATTATCGAAAAAGTATAATCAAGCTAGTAGTAGCTGATTAAAAAGTTTTAATAAAACGAAAATAGACATGTTTACTCAATATATAGTCAACTCGAAACTGCTTTGTTTTGCATTGAGCTTTGACGCAAGTTTGACGGAGGCAGAAGTTGTGCTGGACAGCGACCCTATAAATGACGATCGTATGCATTGACTTATAAATAAATGGACAACCTATTTAAACGTAGTGACATGTAAAGGAATATGAAAAAGCTAAAACGTTGAATTTAAATTGTAATGTCATCGCAGTACTGTCTAATTTTGTTTGCTTCGCTGTCAGTCGAACAAACGAAGACTAAAGCGTGAATGATGCTCTGTATACGATTTTAACGCCCTATAAGTTCGGACACTTTTTAGCACGGACCCGACGTCCATATAATTGTAAGTCAATGATCGTATGCGATCGTATTAAATTTAATTTTTAAAATTGCAAATTTCGAAAAACAAATGCCGAGTTGTGTCGTAATATTATTCATCCATAAATTTAACTGCAGGTTACTATTGACAACAATGTATACGAAGTAGTTCCTTCAACGTAGTTATGAATTAATACGAAAGTTGATGAGCCGGCAAACGTCAAAACGGCCATCATAGCGTGCCATCATTTTTCCTTAGAGGATGGAAAAAAATACCAATAGTCTAAGCATTTTTCATATCAAATAAAATTTTGTCTTATTTGACATCAGTCAAATGGTACATATATGGGTAGCGACAAGTACGTTATTTTTTAAATCAGTTATTTATTTATTTATTATTTATTTATTTTTAAAAATTACATCAAATTGCTAATGTGTTCTTTGCTTATAGTTGTTTGAACAAGAGTGCCACGAATTTGCAATTGTTCAATATTTCAATTTCTGTTTCATAATCATACTGCTATAATCGGGATTCCAATCCACAATATTGGTTTAAAAATATATATCGTCTGCTTAAACCAAATAAGTGACATTCCACAAATCCACAAAAATTCTTCCAATTATGTACCCGTTGTAAGAAAATCACCATCTTTCTGCAAATAAAACCACTTATTGAGTTTATAGCTTTTTTGTTATTGAGTTTCACCTGCAGAAAGATAGTGGATTTTCTTACCAAAGCTATATAAAGACTTTTTGTAGGAACGTCACTTACGTGGTTTTACCCTTAAACAGACGATTTGTCGGAGATAGTTATTACTCCAATATGTGTAATGTGGTTTACGCAAGGAGAAATCTTAACTATTATAAATATAAATCACGTGTTATTTATAATAATTAGAGAAACGATTTACTAGGCGATTTGCGAATCACAATAACAATTCTCGATCATGGCTTCTTTGTTTACAATGTCACGTCAGTTTGACAGCTCGAACTGGTAAGGTCGCAGAGGTGGTGGCGCTGGTATCGTTTGAATTTATCCAGTTTAATCAGACATCTAACGTGGTGTTATGACATGATGGTCGTTGGCAGGATAAAAAAAAGCTAAAAGTAAAATGAATGGTCCATGCTTTATAAAACGAGCGCGCAGTTGACATTATGCTTTGTCGTGTGTGAACAAACGCGGCCACTCTCTGGAAACTTGCCGCGTGACTAAATTAAACAGCGCCCCTAGCGGTCACAAGAAGAAACAACATTTTATATCCAAATACTTTACGCGGTCGCTAGAGTTAACTTTCACTGTAATCTCATTGTAGAAGCACTGACCTGTTTTATTATACTATGATAGCCTAAACCTTATCATTGATGACGTTAATGCTAGAAATATGAATATGACACTCTTAACTGTTCACATTTTAATGGTTATAACGCGGGAAGTCTACCACCTTGCCGCTCCACGCATGGTGACTCCATCTGTGAAGGAGGGGAGGAACTCTGCCTTCGGCTTCCGTCGTCGTGTCTCGCCGCCGGTGATGGAGCGTAAAGAAAAAACATGGCGCGAGCACGCGCTTTGCCGGTGCGTTTTAGAGAATAACTTTTGAGTAAAATTTGATATTGAATGTAAAAAGTTCAATAGATGGTGAAGTTGAGAGTTAACACAACCTTTTTTTCCTCTTGCTGATGTGATGGGTGCTTGTCTCCATGAGACAAGCACCCATCACGTGACGTAATTTATTTTTGCAAATACTCAAACATTTACTCAAAGATTGCAGGTGAACATTGACTTGTAGGGGTCTGAAGACGTCGTCGCGGCAGCTGACAAGCCGTCTGACAGCAATGCTTGGAATAACGAAGCGCACAAAAGTGCATCGACAGTATGTCTTGGGAGCTTGTACGGGCCAGAAAATGGGCGGAGGGAGAGAGCTCTATATTATAAGCCCCAGTAACAAGTTACATCTTAAGTCGTTAAGTGCATACTTGCAGTATTGATTAAAATGAATTGTTTCATTCACAATGAATAAAATTAAATATTTTTCACTTTCAACAATTCACTGGATATCATGATGCATTACTAACATCACATTATTTTTAAATACTTTGTTCTTTGGTGTGATTCTTGATATAAAGATGGAACAATGCGATGATGCAATGCACCGGCAGCGCCCATGTTGCGTCGCTCTTACAAATTCACTCGTACGAATGCATCGGGCTACGTATCGCACCAACTCATCGTCAATTCATGTTTAAACAGACTGTTGTGATACAACACAGTATTCATTTAATTGTAAATAGAGGCACAGTATCGAATCAAAAGTATAGGTACTCATGAGTAATATCACATAAAAAGTATCGTTCTCATAAAAGTACCAACGTATAGCAAATTTGCCCAACTTACAGACAGAATAAAACACATGAATTAATAAACCTTTTATTTGATTTATGATTTTGAATTGAAACAAATAATAAAAGACTTTGATCAAATCGATCAATTGATCGATTCAGTCAAGCGTTACTTAACTTTAATAATTTGTGTTACTTAAATTTTCCACTCATCTGTATAATAACTTAAAAACAAAAATATATTTGGTAACAGTCTGTTTCTCGTTATCGATATTGTATTGCCTGCTTTTGAGAACAACGTTCTGAAGAACTACTCAAATATAATATTTGTCAGGTATGTCAATTCAAATGTTTCCAATTATTTTTCTTCTTTCTCATTCTTAT
>NW_020653713.1:6167618-6190359 GCF_003589595.1 Hyposmocoma kahamanoa
TGACGATTTTGATAGCACAACTGTTTGTACTGTGGTTATGAGACGAGGAAGTCCCGGGTTCGATTCCCGGAAGGATCAACTTGGGCAAATGAACTTTCCTAAATTGGTACCTACTGAGCTGAATGTTCTGGGAAGCGCCCCAGATTCCATTGCTCTGATACTCAAATTACAGGAAATTCCCTAGTTTCCGACCAGGAAGTTGATGTGGTCGTCTGGTATATTATTATTATTATTATATTAAAACATTTTTTTCGGGTCTGATAAATCTCGTTTATTTGTTTTTTCAAGCCGTATATACTCGATGTTTCAAACAAACCAATCCTTTAGAGATCCCATGGTCAGAGATTTTGATGATTTTGGAAATAAAAGAAAGTTAAAAAAATAATAAATAAAACAATAACGAGCAATAATAATAATAACGCTCACACTCAACAAAGCCCCGCACTAGGGAAACCCTGTGTCGCGGGTGCCATGTACACACACATAGACAACCACAAATTGCACCCAAACTCACGAGAGAAATAAATGTAAGCCATACAAATATTTCGCCCGGCCCGGGAATTGAACCTGGGACCTCTGCGTGGCAGTCCGGCACGGTAACCGTTCGGCCACAGAGGCAATTAAAACTGTAGTCTTATGTTTTCTTGTGATTTTTCAGCAGAGGAAATACTGGATCCCAGCCTGGTGGTATAGAGAAGCCATCTCCACTTTTGAATTTAGTGTTTTTTTAAATCATTCTTATATATTATATTAATATATATATTAATAATTTTACGTTACCTACATTTCACTTTGAATGTTGAATGTATATTCAACAGTTAACTACAGTCGTAATTTTTCAGTTATCACTATTGCACTGCTTAAAACCGTCAGATCAGGCTTGGCGGTTTTTAGAGCCAGGGACCGATTCTCGTACATTACGACGTTTTCTCGTCTCTATTATGTTAATCTTATTTTCAATGACAATAGAGATGTTCGTTGAAATACTTTGAAGTGTTTATTTTAAAAGACGTGTTTTAAACATTCCATTCTTATCGAAACATTATTGATAGAAAAATACACGATAATCCGGAGTTGACTACCCTGTTAGCGACACAACGGTGGAATAAACTCAAGGAATGGTTTGTTTGGTCTTTCTATAAGTAATAACTCAAAACTAGTGAAGTATTTTCACAAAAAAATATGAATATCATGGTAACAAAAACATGATATTCCATAAAATAATCATCGCAATCATTGACTTATAAATAAATTGACGACGGGTATAATACAAAAACCACTGAAAAAATGTCCCAAGTCAACCTATTTAAACGTAGTGACATGTCAAGGAATACGAAAAAGCTAAAACGTTGAATTTAAATTGTAATGTCATCGCAGTACTGTCTAATTTTGGTTGCTTCGCTGTCAGTCAAACAAACGAAGACTAGAGCGTGAATGACGCTCTGTATACGATTTTAACGCCCTATAAGTACGGACACTTTTTAGCGCGGACCCGACGTCCATATAATTGTAAGTCAATGATCGCAATTGTGTTTTGATTAAGGATAAGGAATTACAACTTAATGCTATATCATTTTGCTATAATATATGCTTCTTTTTAATAAAATAAAAAAAGGCATTTATTTCTCTACAAAACTTAATAAACACAATACTTAAAAAACGAATAGAAAAAAAACAATTGAGTGATATGGGCAAAAAGGTTAAAGACTCACAGCTAGCTGTTCGCTAGTAATATAATAATAATAATAATAACGCATACACTCGACATAGCCCCGCACTAGGGAAACCCTGTGTCGCGGGTGCCATTGACACACACATAGACAACCACAAATTACACCCAAACTCACGAAAGAAACACATGTAGGCCATACAAATATTTCTCCCGGCCCGGGAATCGAACCTGGGACCTCTGCGTGGCAGTCCGGCATGGTAACCGTTCGGCCGCGGAGGCAGTTATAATATGCGGAGTGCACACCAAGTAATAACCTACCTTAAGTAATAACTAGAGATAAGTTAAAATTTAATGGCTGTCCGTATAATGTTTTTTTATACATTTAACCTAAATTTTCAAATTTTGTGTTGCTAGGAGTTCTAATTGGGGACCAGTTGTTACTTAGGGTAGAAAGTAGTGTGAAGTAGAAACAGTCGTTACTCATCTCTTGCAAAATTAAAAGAATAGCAGAAACTGTTTGAGTTCGATGGATACCATGTAATTCGACCTTCCTTTTCTCTACCGCACAAGAATCGACACCCAAGGGTCATCAGCAAAAAACAAATCAGTATACTTTTCAAATGTATTTAAATAAACGCGTTCCGGAAATTCGCAAAAAAATTTATATTTTCCTTACAAAAATAAAGCTTGCGGGAATGCATTTTAAATTCCCTCTAAAATAAACCCTGGCTTGTTCATGATTCCCTTAAAGGGCAGATGTCAGCTTTTAAACCATTAGTGAGATAAATTATAGCCCCCGCTCCCGCGATCCTGCCCCGTGCCCTCATCCCGGATAAAGATTTTATTTTTGGTGTAAAATGAAGAGACATCTTTTAGAGTATGGCATAAGTTATAGTTCTTTTTTAATCTAGAAAAGTTTTACTATCCCTTATAAATATTGTTGTCGATTCAAACTAAACTGACACCTTGAACTTTTGACACCTCTTTTTAATTTAATTTAAAGACTTCAGTATCCCATCTGTTTGTACTGTGCGCGCAGGATGAGGAGGTCTTCGGTTCGATTCCCGTTACCACCAATTTGGGAAATTAACTTCTCTAGATTGGTTTCTGATCTGGGTGTTCCGGGCACTGCCCGGAGTGAATCCCGGAGTACTCATGTTCAGGTAATTGGTGTTGTTTAAAAAAAGTTAATTCTTGTATCGTTTTCTTTCTGACGTTGATACACAAATTGTATTTAAATTTAGGTACATTTCAAGCAATCATTTAAAATATCTATTTCAACGTACCAATAGTCGTTTATTGCAATGCTTGCTTTTTTAACCGACTTCATAAAAGGAGGAGATTCTCAATTCAACATGTTTTTTTGTACATATATGTTTTGCAATAACTCATTTGTGAACCGATTTTTATTCTTTTTTTGTTGGAAAGTGGGTGCCTCAGTAGTGGTCCCATTTAAATTTGAAGAAAATACATATTTCACCTCTAAGGGTGGCAACCTAGGGGATGAATCCGATTTCGCACACATTTCAATAAAACTTGGCAAATAGAAGTAATTCCACATACTTTTGAGGTCGGTTCTTTTAGTACTCTGCACTGAGATTATAAACACATACATATCCATTCTTATGTTACACCTAAACCAGACATATCGCCAAGCAGTAATGTCAGCATTACTGCTTTTCGGTTTTGAAAGGTAAGGGTTCTGGTGAAATTACAGGCACATTGGACTTTTTTTAATAATACAAAGTGTCGGGACAAACAAGTCGTACGCCTAGTGGTAAGAGACATGCCTATTCATAACAGTTGCAGTGCCATTCAGAGCTTTAAATCGCAAAGATCTTATAGGCACTGCCACTGTACCGGTTACCCTGAGACATAAGTTGATAAGTTCCATGTGCCTGTAATTTCACCAGCACCCTTACCGTTCAAAACCTGAACACAGTAATGCTCACATTACTGCTTGGGGGCAGAAATAGTTAAGGCCTGGACGAACTTTTTCACAAGGAGCTACTCTGCTACTAAAAAATTCAAGTAGTTTTTAAATCTAAAAACGTTTGTAGTTAAAACAAATTTTTTATTCATTGACTAATACTGTTAATGAAAGCGGTTTTAAAAGTAGCTTTTCCATTGTTTTCTAAAAAACTTTCTCCGTTCCTGACGACAACCGCTTCCGCGATTTCAACCGCTATCTCCTACACTCTGGACGGATCTACCAGGGTCTTGTGCGGGCTTATCTTTAATCCAACTCGTATCTATATGATTTAGGTACAACTTTTCAAAGCCACTGGCCTAATCGTATTTGTTGTTCTAATTAATTTGACATTCTCTGCAGGCTCGCTGGATTTAGCAATATGTCTTTTCTAATATCATTTGTCAACACGCATCGCATATAGCGAATATCATGTTATTAGAATGAAAGCATTTTTTTTATAATACCAAGTGACGGGACGAACAAATCGAGCCCCTGATGGTAATGGCCATTCAGAACTTTAAATCGCAAAGATCTTAGGGGCACTGACACATAAAACGACAAGTCTCATGTGCCTATAATTTCAACAGCACACGTACCCTTCTGGCGGCTGAAATAGGTAAGGTGACAGCACTTCCCTGGACGATCTCTTGGACAAGGAGCTCGAATGTTATGCCTTTGATTTCCGAATTGGGCAAAATAATATGTTTGTACATAACTTAGCAACACTAGAGTTCCTTGTGAAAGAATTCGGGTAGGGAAGTACTGCCACCTTACCTATTTCTACCGCCAAGCAGTAATGTCAGCATTACCGAGTTTCAGTTTTGAATGGTAAAGATGCTGGTGAAATTATAGGCACGTGGGACTTGTCAACTTATGTCTCAAACTGGCGCTGTGACAGTGACCTTCAGATCTCGGATTTATAGTTAGTTTACTTCAATGATTTACACTTGATAATAAAAACTAAGTCCCGGTACAATCTCGCTTTAACTTTATTATAATCTAACCAAAAGGAAAATCACTTAGCCTTAAATCAAGACTAGAAAATTAACTGAAGAGATTCGCGGAATTTTCTTAACCAGATCCAAAAAGGGCGTGGCGCCATTTCACTGCCATTACTAAGATAAATTACAACTGCTGTGGATTTTCTACCCCTCCACCTTGCACCTCACTTTGCGACCAAGTAATCCTCTTAACGTAAGTATCTACTTTATGGTAAATATAAAACATTGATTTTATTTGTTTCTGTCCCCTGATTGCATCGTAAATGTGAACCATTAGTCTTGAACTCGAAATCCCCACGAAATGTAGCTGCGTTTTCTTGCGCGACTCTGCTATTGACAAACAACCGGTTAACTACCTTAGGGGAAGACTAACCGTAACATTGACATTCTTTCTTTCCGGTTTTTACCTTCCAAACTTTCAACAGATAATGTATATAGAACGAAGAAAAAATTATTAAAAAATTAATTAAAAAGAATATAATAAAAATTTAAAATACCACAAATGACTTTCAAAAACAAACGAAACGAATAAAATTAGAGATACAATATTAAGTTCATTGAACATCACGATGTTTTATTATCATGACATTCTTTTATATTTTGAAATTACTACACTAATTTGTTGTAATTATAATACAAAAATCGAACACTCAAAAAAAAACTCTTTCGATCCCGCTGGATTCATATTCATTCTTAATTTTCAACTTACATGGTAGAATAACAGGTGTTCTTATGCTAATATATTAACACCACGTGAGGGCACTGCAACATTCTGAGGACACTAAGTCCTTAATTTACTACATTATTAAAATAAAATTAGTAATAATTAAACTCTGCATTATTAATATAAAATTAGGAATAATAAACTAAACAGCATTTTAGGCAATGTCAACAATAAATATTAGAAACGAATGAAACTATTCATTTACATTCAGGTCTCATACCTGATACAGATATGTCTGGTTATTGGAGGGATTCAAACCAGAACGTCCCCACCATAACGTGCTTGACGCTCTCCTGTAACTGAGCTAAGAAACGAAGGAACGAACCAGCTGACCTTACAATTTTTTAGATTTTTTGCAAGTCTTGGTTTTTGGTATTTGACGACTTTTTGCCCTAGCGCCATCTGTGAGAAATCTATTAAATATACAAAATATAAAAATACATAACACAAAAATAAGTTTATACCATCGAGTATATAACCAGAAATAGAGACGAAATATCATTTAATTTGTTTGAAAACTATTCTGCCATATCATTACGGTGACAACTGCGCTCCGATTGGCCAGCCCCAATTTGAAACAATTGCCGGATATCGTCAATCGACCAGTTTAACTTGAGCTTAGCTATAATGGACTAAAATTGAAAAATTACATATTTGATATCAACTGCCGGTGCAATGTGATTCCGTTTGTTTCGTAATTAGATGTTTTGCTGTTTTTCCCACATCACCGAATAGAATAGCACGGCATTGTTAGAGATATTATCTTTATCACAATAAGTACCTAGAGAATATTTTTGAAATATACGGAATCGTATACACAGGTCAGTTGTTGGCGCTGTACTATTTCAGCTTTCTAATTTGAGATTTCAGTGCATACGAGAATTTATATTTAAAAGTTATATAATGGGATGGATGGCCCTTATTACGTCTCTATTTCTGGTTATTTTTTTATTTATTTCTTTATTTATATTCAGGTTACTGAGACCCATAGATACATACCTTACAGACTAACATACATAACAATATAAAATAAAATAACACTAATTTAACACGTATTTAGGTTGTCGGCGACGTGTGGCGCCATCTGGTGTCAGGCAACCGGCCACGGAATCGCCGGTATAGGACACCCTTCGGCCAGAACTCCTCCTTCATGAAGGTCGACAGATGTTCGGTCGGCACTCTCACCACAAACGAATTAAAGTTCACGTAGTGGCGGGACTCCAACCGCTCGACCCTCAGGGTGTATTTGGATTTCAACCTGATGTACTCCACTATCTCCTCAGACTTCGTGGAGTAATGCAGGCGTGACAGGTACAGCAGCGTTGTCGGGATTGCCGGACGCAGCAAAAAGTTGGACCCTGTCGGTGCAGTGCCGCACAGGTTACGGCTGGTGGGCTTCCTCTTCTTCTTCTCCACCTTTGTGAAGCCGTCATCGTCGCACCGGTCCGTCTGCCTCTGTGGTTTTGCAACTTCAGAGACAGGTACACGAGGTTTTTTCATCCCCTTCGTTGATAGCTGCCTGGCTTGTGGTTGTGGAGCAACGGGTCGGTTAACAGCTGCGACAGCGGCGTAATCACGTGGAGGGGTCAACGTGTTTACGCGTGACGTCTCCGCCGGAGCGGACAATCGAGGGGCGGGGCGCGGGGAATCGCGCTCAGCAACAGCGGTCGGTGACGCATCCGTATGGGCCGACTCAAAACTGCCGATAGATGCATTATGTGCCCCGCGACGAGTATTCACGTTACAGGCCTCGGGTGACCTACTTACCGAAGTTGCACTACTCAGTAATACAACTTGGGCACGTAACTCACAGATGGTGTTATCCGAAGCCTCCAATTTACATTGAACTTCGGCCAGACTTGCTTTCAGGGATGTGATGTCCTTAAGCAGCCTAGTGACATCGACATGGTCGAACGTGACAGGGGGCAGCTTGTGCAGCTCCTTTGCCACGAAAGCAGGCACGTCGTCTGGGTCGGTTTCCTTTAACATCGTTATAATGTCCTGGATACTCTTCGTTCCTCCATCCCTCCGGCGAGATGGCATCTGCTCGGCCTTGCCAAGCACACGGAAAAGCAGCGCCTTGCCACTGCAAATCTCATCTTCTTTAAAGTTTGATTTGCAGATCTGCATGATGCTGACCTCGTCCATAGTGTCGATGGCGTGTTGTATGAACGCCAGCAGTTCATTAGCTATGAGTTGTTGGGAACCCATAGTCAATTACGCGCAGCGGTCATTACCGCGCGGATCGCGAATTAATATAATTCTTACTGTGTGAGCACGTCCGAATCAGAGTGTGCATCGCACCGGACAGCAAAATTATACAGCATAGTTATGTACTCGATGGTTTATATCATATTAAATTACAAACAAAACAAGAATTAAATTAAGTTACTTAAACAAGGACACTAAGTGTAAAGATAGGGTCAGTATCTCAATATTTGCTGGAAAACGCATACCATTCTGATCTATCACAAGAATATTCATATAATTAATGTAAAGTACCACAAAACTATAGTAATCCAACTAGTCCATGGAGCGTTTCATGTCTTGGCCCGTTGTTCGATTGTACTGTTCAACGCACCATGTGACACATAATCACGCACACACTCAATATAGCCACGGATTAGGGAAACCCTGTGTCGTGATTGCCATGAACACACACATAGACAACCACATATTACACGCAAACTCACGTGAGAAATAAATGTAATCCATTCAAATATTTCTCCCGGCCCGGGAATCGAACCTGAGAATTTAATTTTATGTAGGTAGTACAACGAAGCGTCTCCGCTTAGGCGATGCCTGCGCAACGCCGACGCAACACGTCGCGCGTGTGGCATCGCTCTTATAGGTGTTCTATTTATGGATAACAAAATGTTGATTAAATAATTTTCATTAATATTCACGTTTTACTTTTACTTGGGTAATGTTCAAAAGAAAAAATCTCACATTATCGGTTTTAACAAAGTTGTTCGCTAAGCGACGTTGTGACAAAAGAGCTTTAATTTCTATGTATTTCTACATTAATTTTAATGATCTTCCATCAGACAAAGGAAGTACAAAGATTATCAAATGTGAAATAAAAAAGTATTTATTAAACAAGCTCTATATTGGAATATCTCATTACTGAAACTGATTATTGTTCATATGGACGTATTTTAAATCCTAGCAACCGAACCCTCCGGATAAACTTTTACAAAGTTTAGGAGAACCTTCTCTCTAATTCTATGTGATCTAATTTGAAAGGACAAATAATGATCTCAAAGTACAAAGTACTAATAAACCAACCTCTAAAGTTCGTGGAACTATTTGCCAAATTTTATTTGCCTCTTTCCAACAAAAAAAGAATCATCAAAATCGGTTCACAAAACCGGAGTTATCGCGTAACAAACATACAAAAAAATACAATCGAATTACCTCCTCCTTTGTTGAAGTTAAAAATTTTAAATAAAGAAATAAATATGACGGTGCGTCGAGAATCGATCCGGTGGCGTTGATTGTTATTTCGTTTTCTATCGGGTTGCAATTGAATTCTAAACGACAATTCGAATAGATTCGAGGCAAATGATTTTTAAACGCATGTTGACGAAACACCCGACCAATGGAAGGGTGGCTCGACTGCATAGAGGATGGAAAAAAGAAGCTCGGCTATCACTAGCGAGCAGTGAGAGGCTATCGTCAACGTTGGCGTTGCGTTAACGTTTCCTTGGTGCTATTCGCACGCGTTACACGTGTACGAATACAATCGTAGTCGTTAATCCAGAATAATCCTTATGGTTTCGTGCCGTTTGTGATTATAATTAAATCTACTTGTTAAGTTAGAATTCGATCTACGTTATTCCGCCTTTGTTTCTCAAATGCCCTCGCCCTATAACCCACGCAAGATATGGAAGCCATAGCAAGACATCTGTGTTTATAAATAATCAATAATATAATATAATAAGAACCACAAACTACTTAGTGAACTACGTTATAATAACGCACACACTCATGGGAAACTTTGTATCGCGGGTGCTATGGACACACGCATAGACAACCACAAATTGCATCTATCTCAAGGAAGTTAATGTACAAATATCTCTCCCGACCCGGGAATTGAACTCGAGACCTCTGGCAGTCCTGTATGGTAACCGTTCAGCAGTTAAATAGTAAATAAATAAAGTAAGTATTTCGGTAAGACAACATTTATCATATTCATCTCTATCTCTCTATGGCTTCGCGCGTAACTTGGGCGCCGTGAGGCGTCAGACACCGACCACACTGTGATCCCGGCGCGCTAATGCGAATGTCGTCGCGCGTAGCCACGCGGTATAGTTGAAAGATAGGACGCGACGCTTCTACTCTGCGCCAGTGTGAGTTGAGCCTAATGGTTTGATCTACTGCCCCTCAAGCAGAGGATCGTGGGTTCGAATCCCGGCTCGTGTTTCTCGGAACCTCTGAGTTTCTCGGAAGTTATGTGCGAAATTTAATTTGAAATTTATCATGAGATTTTCGGTGAAAGAAAACATTATGATGAAACCTGCAAACCTTGAAGAAGGTTCACAACATTCGGAAAACGTGTGAAGTCCCCAACCCGCATTGGGCCAGCGTGGCGGACTATGGCCTAAACCCTCGTCTGAAAGGAGGGGTCTCGGCCATGCAGTGGGACGTATAAATGGGTTGATGAAAAAAAAACAGAACATCTACCACTACTTTTAAATCTTATTTTCATGACGCTTAAAAAGGAGGACAATTTTCAACTTTCACAAAAACCCTGCCGAAAAATTCTATCAGAAAACAAAGTAATACAGTCGATAATGGTCGAAAAAAAATCAAATCAACTAAACTAACAGACAAGTGTTTTCTTTAAATTTCCATAGTGGGTAGTTTTTTGTTTGTCGGCCCGCCTTTCACTGCTTGCTTAGGACCGCTGGCAAATAGCTCAATCTGATCCCGTTTAGAAAAACGTAGATTGTTCGGTTTTGTAATTGAACTTTTTTTTGCGTTTTCCGCTAAGTTTTCATGCGATCACTAATTGACGGCAGCAAAGAGTAACCGGTTATCTGCAAAATTACTATTTTACTGCTATTTTTTTGCTGCAGAGCGTTTTGAAAGCAAAAAAAAGAATCTAATATATATATATTCTTAATATCCTTCAAAAGCCTTGAATGAGCTGCCCCGAGTGCATGAACAGTCCCAAATCCGTCTAAATTATTTTAGATTACAGTGACTCCCTACCGACCCTTAGGGTATACGAGAAGAGCACTATGACTTGTGCGAGCGAACCCGCACAGGGACCATCTAAGTCAGGTCCTAACCCCGGATCAGCACGTTTACACGGACTTCATCCGGTTCTTTGTAAGGACTAGCCTTAGGTGAGCCGCCTCGGGTGCACTTACAGCACCCTCCCTGTTTTCCAGATCGGTACCGGAGCTGTAGGCACACTGACTTCTCGTTGCTCTACGCACAACTAACTGTTGCCACCGCTGAGCCGCCGACTCTAAGGGCACATGAACAGTACCCTCCCTATTTTCCAGATAGGTACTGGAGTAGGCATGCTCACTTTCTATTGCGCATTACACATCTAAGGCTCCACTCACACTGGCGCAGAGTCGCAGCTTCGCGTCGCGTTCTGTTTTTCAACTGCAACGCATGGCGACGACCCTCGAATTAGCACGCCCGGATCACAGTGTGGTCGGCGTTTGACGCCTCATTGCGCACAAGGAAAGCACGTCGACGCGCGGTTTCATATTTGCATAACACAGATTTGTACAGTAGTAATGAGAAAATAGAGATGAATATGCTACAGGCGAAAAACATGACGCATGGCGACGCTTCGACTATGAGCCAGTGTGAGTAGAGCCTAACAGTTGCCTCCGCTAAGCCAATGACTCTGAAGTCCACTACAAAATCTCTTTGGTGGCGGAGCTGTAAGGCACACTGTTCACTTCCCGACGCCGAAAAACGGCGTCTCTCCAATACCCAACAACCTAAGCGGTTGGAAGGACTGGATGATATCTAGCTCAACCTCTACTAGATCTCTGGGCTAGTGCCAGTGCCGGTCACAGTGTCGACCACGGAAGTCGTCAAATCAAAAATATAGTTTTGTTTTTGTATTTGAAAAAAGTACAAAATACTATACTATAAGAGCTAACGCAGTTATTAGGTGCGAAATCACACACATTTGTACGCAGGATAGCAGTTGGAAAGAAAGGTTATTACGACCGAGACGGAATGATGTTTGTCGAGGAAGGCCTGAATAAACACGGCGATACAGCCCTCGGCTAGTTTAGGAGTACACTTCCGTGCAGACAATACTGCTCATACAAAAACTAATGATAAGCCATTTGATGGTATTAAAATCATTTTCGAAACTATATGATCACATTTCGTTTGCACAACCCTACAAATATTGAGTGACAGATCATTTGAAATGTTTGAATTTTATTTTGTATTTTGTCACCTACGAGAGGGAGACCGAATTGTTTCTATTATAAAACGATGTGTTGCAAAGAATTTAAGCGCCGCCGCCGTCGGATGGAGTTTACGGAACAAAGTTTTAACAAATGCTCTAGCGCACGCCTTGCTACTTAAGTACCAGAGAACACTTCGCTACTGCCTGCAAAATTTTGATCGTATGATAATTTAAAAGGTTACCTATTTTCTATGAGCTATTGGAACATCGCACAGCAAAAATACGCGTTTCAATTGGTTATACTGTACGGTTGCAGTATAGGTCCTTGTGAAAGGGTTCATCCTTGGAAGTAATGCCACCTTAGCTATTTCTGTTGCCAAGCAGTAATGTGAGCATTAGTGCGTTTCGGTTTTGAATTGTACCGGGAAAATTACAGGCACTTGGGACTTGTTAATTTTACACCTCAGGGTGACGGGCGCAGTGAGTTTTAAGTGGCACTGTAACTGATATAGGTAGGCGTGTCGCTTACCACAGAGCGCACGACTTCTTCGTCCTCGTCCCTGTATATCATAAAAAAAATAATTCTGTAAATATAGGCACTTGTCACCTTAAGAAATATTTGTATGGCCTACATTTATTTCTCTCGTGAGTTTGGATGTAATTTGTGGTTGTCAAAGCACATAGCATAGCACCCGCGATACAGGATTTCCCTAGAGCGGGGCTATGAGTATGTGTTATTATTATTATTTTTCATCAAAACAAGGAAAAGTACTAATATATGAAGAGGCTGCAAAAGGGTACTAGAAAAAAGAAATAAAAAGCTTTTTTTAAATTAAAAAAGTTTTTTAGAAAATCCAAAATGTTGGTCACGTTTTTCGTTCGTGAGTGTACCGTGGCGTATTGAGACCAGCAATAACATATACCTTCGCTAAGCAAACGTGACCACGCTAAGGTTTTCCAGCGGTTTGCCATCGCGTCGCGGACGTATGTTTATATTAATCTCTGCTTTATTGTGGTTGTTTACGTACTTAAGGATTGTATTAATATCTTTAGTATATGGAACAGTGATATCATAGAGAAAGATGGAATGATTGCTGCTAATCGGCATGAATTTAACGATGAAGGGAAGATTTCCTTAACTATAATATAACGAAATATAGCGCCTAAATTTTATCACAAGCAATTATTTAAATACCGTTTTTGCTATGCCTTAATTATAAGGCGTTCTATACCGCCCTAGAAACTTTGACAAGATATCACAAAACCAACTATTAAAACAACCATCGAAATTGCTACAAAGTAATTAGAAAAAAACAGTAGAGTAGAAAATAAACCGTCTTTCCTGAAACTCTAGCTCAATTTGCCATTCCCCATCAAAACAAAAGGGTCGTAAAGTCTGTTGCGCATGTCTCGTCAAAACACAAATTGACTGAGCTCTCGAAAGAAACGTCTAAATTCAGCTAACAATGTAGTGAAGCATGTAAAGCCCTGGTGTACACAGCACTTCGCCAAATTTAGAGTGGCGAATATGACATGACATAGAATGCATATGCCTACCTACTACAGAAGGGATATCAGTGTATTCTGTACCTAAGTTTGTCTTAGTTTGTAAATTGTCATGGTCTATTGATATTATTCCATATAATATCTCTGGAGATATTATATAGAATAATATCTCCAATATCTCCAGAAATATTGTATTATAGAATAATAGACCATGTCCATTTACAAGTTATATAAGGTATTGTCTATGGGTTAAGACTTAATTTACATTGCCGCGAAACGGAATGTGTAGTAAAGTTTGTAAGGATTTTTTTTACTCTACGAAAAAAATGTTTTTTTTTTTCTTTTCAAAAGTTGTACAGGAGTTTAAGTCAGTGCCAGAAATAAAAGTTTCTGACTGTTGTTTTTCTTAAAATAATTACAACGGAATGAAAGGAAGTTTTTCTAACCACATCGTAATGAAGTCTCGTCTCGTCTCGTCTCGTCTCGTCTATTCTGTTCTGTTCTGTTCTGTTCTGTTCTGTGAGTTTTAAATGTAATTTTTTTTAAACTAACTACTACAGTATGAAAGTTAAAAAATTAATTAAATATGTTTTAGGAAATGATACTATTTTTCCGGATTTAAATCGCGTATATTTGTTTTTTCAAATAAACCGACGTTTCGGGCCCTCTACAGGTCTCATGGTCACGGTTGACTGAGGTGGTACAGTCTTCAACCAATTATGTCTATTGATGCAAACCACCCTATTTTTTCACTATAGTTACAATAGTTATTAATTAAATACTCCTTAACTTACCTCCTAAACTTAACTCCTTGCTTGAACTTGAACCTGACTTATGTAAGAAAGTATGTCGTGCTACAAATAAAAAAAACTCCGTACCGACCATGGTTGTAATGGAACGAAAACAGACCCGCGGGTTTGGAGCATTATAGTCAAGTTAGCCACCATGAAATCATACCATTTATAAGAAAGTGTGATGAAAATACTCTTAATCTTCTCTTTTAAAGAGGTGTACGCCGATCATAAAACCACCGGCGGCAGTGTCTTATGCTTTCTCGACCGTCAGCGAGGGGCATTCAGTCCCGGTACCGTGATTATAGATTCCCGGTACTCCCGGATATAGCAAGTAATAGCTATGAGTAATATTGAACGTTGGCATCTTCGCACGGGCGCACGTTACTTCCATTATAATGCTACTTAAACTTATTACTTAACTACAATATGATTTTCGTATATTATGTTATGTTAAATTTAATAGTAATTATCTCTCAAATATATATTTCACGATTATTACACATAGGAAATGAAACTTTTTTCCGGATTTAGGTTTGTTTCAAAAATCAAATATACGCGATTTAAATCCGGAAAAATAGTTTCATTTCTTATATATAACTGCCTCTGTGGCCGAACGGTTACCTTGCCGGACTGCCACGCAGAGGTCCCAGGTTCGATTCCCGGGCCGGGAGAAATATTTGTATGACCTACATTTGTTTCTCTCGTGAGTTTGGGTGTAAATTGTGCTTGTCTATATGTGTGTCCATGGCACCCGCGACACAGGGTTTCCCTAGTGCGGGGCTATGTTGAGTGTGTGTGTTATTATTATTATATGTTTAACTTTGATCAGAGAATGAAGTTTTCTTTATTATTTTTGGTATTATTATTACGTTAATTATTAAACAGGTGCGAATAACCCGAAAAAAACATACTTACTGGTTACAGTTTAAGTTTTTCAAGAAGTATCACGATTACCGGGAGTACCGGTACCGATCTGAGCCCAGCACCAGGAATCAAAATTTTTGGAACAGGACCGATTCTGCAAGTCCTTCATGCGATGAAATGTTGCCCGAAATCTGACCGTTGATTGGAGCTTGTAGGCTTTCTCTTCCACAATATTGCGTCCCGAGATACATCCGGCTTGATTCATACAAATTTGAAAATTAAAACCAAAAGAGTGGACCGCCTGTTGTGTTGTTTAGTCTATGTCGAAGGTGCTCGCAGGTGCCTGTACAATTGATTGCCAGCGGTTAAAATGCGAGCTCGGCATTTACATTGGCGTAGCGCCTTAATTTGCGTAAGTGATACTTGAATTGTTGAAACGCGCATTCCACAATAGGTATATATATATACACATAATCAACTAAAGTATTGTAAACGAGCTGTGCAAAATTTAAATCCGCTTTATATGTTTTACAATCAGTTAATAATAATTGTATCAACAGATTTTAAATGTCAAAATATTGCAGTAAATTATTTTTAACCCCTTGACAAAAAGATAAGAAAGTAAAGATAACCTGTACTTTTTAATGTATAGATTCAAGTTAACCTTAAAAATTATAACCAGATATGGCAAAATGCAGAGTATCCCACACGTCAAATAATATATGTAGAGCGGATAACACCTTTATTTGAATACCACAAATATTTAAAATTAAAAGATAAAAAATGAAAACAAATTATACACACTTCGTCAATTTCATAATTTATAAAAAAAAAATAACAATATAAATAAGCGGATCAGGAGCGGGTGTAGCTTCGTTGCATTCGTCGTAATCATGTCGTAATACACACATTCCCCAATGGGCAGTCACACTGACGCGTGCACGGGTCTGGCGCGGTGCCTGTAGTTGATGTTTTCTGAATATTTCCAAAAAATATCAATATCGAGATCTATGGATCTCAACGAAAAGATAATAAACATATTTATTTGTACAAGCCTTTTGACCAAAACTATAAAATCTCAGTTTTGAAAGCAAAACTATGGCAGTGGATTGCAGATCAGTTAAGTGAAAGTAGTAAGGGTTTTATTATTGTTAATTATTGAAATAGATCACAATCTTTTGTCTAATTTGAAATGCGTCATTCGTAGCAACCGTTGCTGCTGTCTAGTCGAGAACACCCCACCCGCTGTCGACTCGCGCCCGCGGGCCGCGTTGTGTGTGATAAAGGCAAATAAACAGCGCGTCTCACGCGACCCGACCCCCAACCGGTTTATTTTTTTATGTGTTTGTTGTTGTAAATTTTTATGCTCGTACTGTACTCTACAGTAAGAATATTAATTTCTTTAAACTTCCGTCTCAAAGATACTCTAAGGCCTTGACTGCAAATTGCCCTAACTGCACGTTTTTGCGGGGCAAAGATTCTATTAATATCAACGGCGTTACCTTATATAACCTTAATGAAGAGGCGGTGTCATTCAAAGGAGGAGCAAAGAGCAAAGCAAAAGAAAGAAGTAAAGAGGGCTACAAAGATAAAAGAAGCCCTCAGCTTTAAAAAAACATTCGAGGCGAGGGCTTAACAAATACTCGTCGGCATAACTTGATTAATTTCGTCCGGTGTTCTTAGGATAGCCGTCAAGTTAACGCGATTCCCAATTATTTAATCGAGGGGAAATTACAGGATATTCCACTCGATTATTATCACTCTCGACATTTTGATCGATGCTAATCTTAGCCGAAAATATTGATATTGATGAAAATTAGGGGCCGCTTCAGACGGTAAAAATATTGCAGAACGTTTTCCAGCTTTTTTCAGAATTTAATTAATAACCTTCGAAGACGAGATATCTAAAAACAATTTTTAACGTTTTCGACGAACGAATGCTTTGAATTTGAATTTGATATATTGATTGTCGATTGTTTTTTACCCCCGACGCAAGAAGATGGGAGTTTTAAATTTGAAGCCTATATAAATATTTCCGTGGTATACCTGTACGTTTGTATGTTTGACAGTGGCATCGAGAAGTGCAAACGACAAGGCCTGTGTAAGATCGAACACTTAGAAAAAATTCCTTCGATCCGGCCGAATTCGAACCGAGACCTCTTCTAGCAAACCGTGCCAGACGCTATGTCAACTAAGCACGGAACGAACCAGCGCACCTTACGAATTATTCTATATGCTTGTTTGTCGGGTCTTTGTATTTGGTTTTCAACGACTTTTTAGGCGTAGTGCCATCTATGAGATATCTATGAAAGTATTTCGTCACTCAGTTAGGTAACTTTACAGCTACCAGCCCTGGCTAGAGATGTCGCTATTATCTGTAATTAAATTTGTATTCAATTGATATTAAATTATTTTTTGTGAAATTACTCCACTAGTTTGTTATAATTATTAATACAAAGATCGAACACTTAGAAAAACTTTCTTCGATCCGGCCGGATTCGAACCGACGTCTTCTAGCAAACCGTGTCAGACGCTATGCCAACCAAGCTTTTATATTTTTTTATTAAATTTGATTGCAGTACCTCAAGAACCGCAAGTATTGTACTAATCTTAGTCCTTTCAATAGGTACATCAAAACGTTCCCCTGTACCACCAGGTCTTTTTTGTTTTCACAAACGCTAAAAAGTGTTTCTCCTTGTGTTTTTAAATATTTATCGCGTTCTTAGGTTTTCGCGATTGTTACACATAGGAAATGAAACTATTTTTCCGGATTTAAATCGCGTATATTTGTTTTTTGTGTCTAGATCAATAAAGTCACTCTTGTATCGTCATTCGGTTGTTTCACTCGCAAACCTCATAACCTTATATGGCGACCCTGCCATGTCTGAGTACTGCCGCTGGTGCGGCGACTCATGTTGCAAATAAAATATAAATTATATCTGGCTTCGTGCGCATCAAAATGAAAACTCGCAAGCTCCGAAACCACAGCCACAAGTGACTTCCCAAATTGGTTATCAAAATACGGTAACCAATATCCCAGGTGGAAACTCACATTGGAATGATCTCCTGGTGTGTGCTGGCACTTATAATACACACGTCGGTCGGCACAATCATCGTCGTACGCTACTGCGTAAAATGCTTCAACAAAAGGGTCGACTGTGGAGTCGAGACTGGGGTGCTACGTCTCCAGAAGATCGGTTAATACTCTACAAATAAACTATATTCCTCTCTGTGATGTGACGTTGTGATAATACGGTGTGCGTGTGATGTGTTCTTGTGAAAAGTGACTATAGTGAAATTTAAAAGGCGTAAATCTCCATGAACATTTATATATGTGGTTATTATGGCGGAAAAGGTACGATAATTTTGACATTTTAACATAAGATTTTTTTACTCAAATAACGATACCGTACATTTAGAATAAATATATAAAGTTTAGGTATATTTATAATAAGGTGTAATTAAGTATATATAAGTAATATGTAAGTAATGATTTAATATTGTGCGATTTTTATGGCTAATTATTTGAACAAACTATATGAGGAATTACGTGCTATTAGAGAATATTTAATTAAAATCGGACCTAAGAGGCGAAAGTAGTAAATCAACTAAGAAAAACTCGGAGAAGCGGAAGAGGAAACTGAGGAAAGGAAGAATCGGATGTAAGTGACAGTAGTTATAGTGAGAGCGTCTTTACCAAATATGGCGAAATTTGGCTTAAAAATTGCGCTTAGTCTTTTGCCGGTTATGACTGATAAGGAAGAGAACACGAAGGAATTTATTGACGGAATAGAGTACTACGGATCTACTTTAGCACCTTCAAAAAAAACGCAATTAATTTCCTTTGTTTTAAAGATCCGTCTTTCTCAATCGGCAAAGTTAAAAATATTTGGTAAATACGAGACGATTGCTGACCTACTTAAGGATATGCATATGTACACTTACTACCCCTAAAGGCGGCAACTGCACTTCAATCGAAGTTGCAAACTATTAGGCAGAGCGAGCGCAGTATTTCACATTTCGGACAGGACCTTTCGGAATTATTTAGAGATTTAACTATTTCGCAGGCCGACGGAAACACAGACCACTATAATATTTTGTGTCCACTGAACGAAAAGTTCGCTACAAAAAGCTTTGCCGACGGCCTGCGAAATCGTCGAATCGGAACTATAATTTCAGCACGTGATTACAAATCGCTCAAAGACGCCACACAAGCAGCCGAAGAAGAAGAAATGACGTCGGTTCCAGGTTCTGCTGATATTCTAGGCATGCGCAGATAGGGGCGAGGTAACTTCATATCCCGCAGGAGTTACAGAGGACAGCGAGATTCCTATACAAGGGGACCACGATATTCTAGGGGAGGTAATCAAAATTACAAATACACTCCACAACCCTAATATCAAACCAATACCAGAGGTCCGTTACGTGGCGTAACGTCAAGAGGTAGGTACAATTTCGAATGCCGTCCTTACATGCAAAGGAATATTCATGCCATGTCACACGGATCGCGCGTGACTACAGATGAACATGAGCGCGATCAACCAACTATGGACACATTGAATCATTTTTTTCGAGCCTAAATATGTTAATGCATGCAATAGTTTCATTCGAATTCCAATGCAATTATTTTTTTCTGCTTATTTTTTTTATTTCTGTTGTCAAGTACGATCAAATCATAAGTTTACAAATTCCATTCCATAAACAAAGGCTACGTATAAACGGAATCGATGGAAGTGTATATTCGGACGGATTTGTTTGTTTAAAATTGAATATAAAGGAACTAGTTTTCGGACATGAATTTTACGTATTTGAAAGGATACCAGATAAAGGATATTTTCTTCAGAAACATAAATCAATTTTGGATTTTGAATTAAATACCATAGACTTGACTACAGAGAGCGGAAAATCGGTGTCACTGAAACTTCAATATATCGATAGTCATAATTATTCATATTTGACAGTACCAGCCCGAAGCGAAACTATTCACTATTTTCATACAAACATTATAGAGGACTGCGTTGTAAACTCACAAGAACTTGTCGTCTTGAATTTGGTTGTTAATTTTCTATAGTCTATGACTACACGCCATTTTTTGATACCCGATGAATCTAACTTCTTCGGTGCTAGCAATAGTGGGCTTGACCAGGCACTCCTAGTTTCTTCTATTACTCCGTCATCTAGCATTCTCTTTATTTGCTTATCGATTTCCGCTTTTCATTTCGGGTTAATAAAAAAAGTTAAGTTAGACAAATTTGAAAGAGAAGGATTAATAACGGAAAAATCGTATTATTTTGTCTATGTACCAAGCAAGTCAAGTATTTTCCTCAGTAGATTTTCTCGACCATCAATCATGCGAGGCGTATTGGTGAGAGACTTATCTAATTTATGTAGGAAATTAAGCATAGAAGTGTGCATTATAAAAGTTGAAAATAATGAAGAGTTTATTGCAGGGATAGTTAATGAAATAAACTCAAAAGTGTGCAAAGAATAAATAACGACGATGACAAGCGAATTATACTTAATGACTTTCACCTTTTGCCCACTAGTGGCCACGCGGGCATCAGGCGAATGACTAAAAATATAAAAAAGTTTTACTATTGGTCTAGCATGGATAGGGATATTAACCATTTCTATCAAAATGTGAACAGTGCCAGACACATGGCATTAAAACAAAACAACCCATGGAAATTACAACCACGTCAAGTTACGCGTTTGAAAAAAATTATTTGGACATAATAGGACCACTACCTAAGGATGATATAGGTCATTGTTACGCGCTCACATTGCAATGCGAACTCTCGAAGTTCGTAGTCTTGTAGTGTATCCCTTACACTACAAGAACGCTACATCAGTTGCCAGGGCGTTAGTAAACAACTTTATCTTACGGTACGGAATCCCGCGTGAAATCGCGACTGACCGTGGATCAGAGTTTGTTTCAAACACTATGAACCAGGTATGTGAACTTCTTACAATCAAACAGCTGACATCAACCGCTTACCATTACGAGTCAATTGGAGTAATGGAAAACACACACAAGACGTTAGGTGCGTATTTAAGAATATATTGTGAAAATCGTCCTAACTCATGGAGTAGCTGGCTACCCTACTGGTGCTTCGCACACAACACGGTGCATACGAAGACTAAATACACTCCACATGAGTTGGTATTCGGTAAAACGTGTACTACCTAATAATTTTAATGCTGGCATTGATCCCTTGTACAAGTTTGATAGCTATCCACAAGAGTTTAGATGCAGATTACAGATAGCTCAAAAAGATGCAAGAACGAATTTACTTGAAAGTAAGATGAAAAGAAAGGTAAGTTATGACAAAACTCTAAATCCAAAAAATTATTAAGTAAGTAATTGCTTGTTAGTGAAAAATAAAGAAGGGAATAAAATAGATAAGGTATATTTGAGTCCGTTTTTAATAATCAAAGTCTTAGGTTGCAACGTACAAATTTTGGAAAAGGCTAAAGAAATAATCGTTCATAAAAATTGCACTAAACCATATACAATGTAATGATAAAAAAAAATATAGTTATGTAATAATAATGTACTTTGTTGTTAATTTATAATAAATACTGAAGTCAATTTATAATTAATTAAAAAATAAAAATGTAACGACTATATGTATAGCCAATATTTACTTTTAAATTAATAAGTTAAAGTTTATATTATTATGGTTTTAATGAATTAATGGTGTATTCTAAGTAGCATATATAATTGTGATTTATGCACTCAAATGTATTAAAATCTATTTACTTAAGTATAATGTAACTATAATAAAATAAAACGACCATTTTAATTTATTATCCCCCTTTGGGGAAGATGTAGTGTAGTATAATATATACATATTATCCCTAGATCAATAACGTCGTCTTGTGTCGTCATCCTGTATTGTTTCACTCGCAAACCTCTTAACCTTATACGTTGGAAATCACCACTGAGGGAAAGTCTTAACGCCGCGATTAATTCTTTATGTAAAATGGGTCATCTAGAGCATATTTGCAGAACTACAAAATACTTTTGTTGATCGAATGTTGTTATATGATTTTGCTATTTTACTGGAGGCACAAAAAGCCTTTCACAATATAGAGATATTTAACTGTTTGAACAGTGTTTCCTTACAGTAATTCATGTCTAAAAAAGAGTTTATTGCCACTTTGTTAGTATTTTTTTCAAAATGCGGGCACCATTTCTGAGTAAGAAAACAATTTGAACTTGTAATAATAGTAGGAACCGTCAGGTACCAAGAGCACGGTCACACTTGAGCAGAAGCGCGTCGCCGGATGTCATATATCCGCACAGCGTTATATCCGGATATCCGCCATCAATTACCGGCTCTCTGGGATGTCGAGCTTCGATAACTACCTTATAGGCAAACTTGTGTTTCATTATATCCTCAGTAAACTGCAATACTGCTCCAGGCATGATACCTTCTGAGGTTATGATTTCTGATTGACTTCGTTGTCGAGTGTTCAGCAACGAAATCACATATTTCATTGCGTTTGTGGTATAAAAAATACATTTTCTTCAAAATATTAAGTTTATTTTATATTACGATGTTCTTACTACCACAATATTCAATATCGTGTGTTTGAGTTTTTTCATAGATTTTTCACAGATGGCGCTTCGGCAAAAAGTAGTTAAAAACCAAAAACAAAGATCTACAACAAGCTAATAGAAAAAATGTACCATTCTGACTCCTCCAACTTATCTGTTGGGCGAGCGTTAGGCACGGTATGCTGAAAGCGCTGGTTCTAATACATAGGGCGCACTATAATTTTCCGAAACTGGCCACATACATAAACAA
>NW_020653713.1:6200359-6224590 GCF_003589595.1 Hyposmocoma kahamanoa
TATTGCCACCTTGACTGCGCTATCCGTGGCCGCGTCCACTGCCTCCCTCGTACAGGTATTGGAGCACGAAGGCACAAGAGCAAGTGCTGCATGGACTGTATTGAGGCACCGCAGTCACATCGAGAATATAGTATAAGTATTATATGTACATATATAACCGGTGCCGCGCTCGTACAGCCTCCGCCCAGTCTCCGTGCGCTGTAGCTGACCTCACATCCTCACAACTTCAGTAGCACTTTCCATGAGATTTTTTATTGCCACTTACATTTAAATCATGTTTTGTTAAACCCATGATGATTAATTGTAATATATGAACGCATGGACAGCAAAATCTCAAGCAATCAATGTTCGGGGTAGTGGTGATTGTTGTTGTTGATCGTGGAAACACGATACAAGTTTAAGCTTTACTGCTCAAAATACTTAAAATTATATTATGTTAAATGTTAAGTAATGTTATGAAAGTACCCGATCTATACGACTTATTGTAATGCATTAAAGTACAAGCGATCGGCGGCGCGTGCCGCCAAACGCTTACGTTAAAGGTGTTCGATTACATCGATCACATCTCAGACGCGCAACTAATTCTAGCTTTAGAACACATTTCTAGAAACCAAACGCTGACGTTGACGTTGATTTTATAATCGACACGAGGGAAGTTTTCTCGGCAATCACTCAAATTGTGCCTAGGAACGTAATTACACGGCCCTTCTACAAACGACATATTTAATTAATAAATACAAATTTTAAACTTGAATGCGCAAATAAGGTCGTGTCGAAGTCAAAATTTTGAATTTCGTTCTTTGACCTTAGTTATTATGTTGTCAAAGGTAACTAGATGAGGCCAAAGGTCTATGGGAAAAATATTCAATTGTAAAATGATCCACACGTTAATGTGTAGAGCGAGAAAAAAGAAAATAAAGAGAGAAAAAACGATCTCAAAAGTCATTCAGCCTTTAGTTTGCCACTCTTAGAGGTGGAATATATTGTTCAAGTTTAAATAGGACCACTGCTGAGGTACCCTCTTTAAAAAAAAGAATCGTCAAAATCAGTTCACAAATGCTGAAGAAATCGCGTAACATACATAAAGAACCCTTCTTTTTTATATTCGGTTAAAAATACTAGCTGGTGTCCGCTACTTCGTCTGCGTAGAATAAATGCTTCGACTAGCGTACTGTGTCTACTAATTTTCATATAGTGGAATTGAGAACCTCCTCCTGTTTTGAAGTCAGTTAAAAAGACTTACCACCTTACCGTTTTCTGCCGCCAAGCACTAATGTCAGCATTACTGCGTTACTGTTTGGCACTTCCGTGTCAGGGTGACGGGCGCAGTGGCAGTAACCCTAACATCTTCGCGATTTAAAGCTCTGAATGGCCCTGCGACTGTTATGGATAGGTGTGTCGCTTACCACCAGGCGCACGATTTGTTCGTCCCATCACTTGGTATTATAAAAAAAAGAGAAACTGCTGCGCTCCGGTAGGATATAGATATTTTGCCTCATATCATTGTGTACTTCTGTATTGTACGTTAGCTTACACTAAGATAGCTTTTGTGTCCTGAGTGGTCATTGTAAATGTTAATAGGCAATAAAGCTTATTTTCATTCATTCATTCTCTTGAATATAATAAGGCAGGATATTATGTCTGAGAGAAAATATTTCAATTCTGGGAGTGACAACCCTATAGCAGTGGCAGTGAAGTTAATTTGCCCGTGCGCAATTATCACCGCTCGTTGGGTGAGTGACGCCTAATCGTTATTTATACGATACAACGTAGACCCAGCTTCTTGCCCATCGCTAGTCCCTTTAGTATGACACACTACTACTCATAAAGCCTACAATTGTGTGCTTTATTACGCTTAATAGGAAATAAACGACGGTTTGTAGTTTATTGAATGGTAATGTTGAGAATAGGCGATATGGTGTAACTTGTGATTCTTACTGTTGACGAAAGTTGTAATTTAGAATACCTACCCAAGCAGCACACCCATATCTAAACATATACTATAAGATATCTAATAGAATTTAATTCGATTGAATATTTTAAGAGTTCGAATTCCCTCAAGATATCTCGAAGGTTTCTAGATAATTTAAAGTAAAAATGTGCACGACTTTATTAGTAGATCACAAGAGTGCTTTGAGAAACTATCTGAAGTGATTCTTATCTTTTTTCTCAAGTAACCCTTCTAGAATGCTACAAGACCATTTGTGGAATGTAGACAGTTTTTATTTAGTCTTATAGACAGTTTTTAGATAATTTATAGTCTATATAGATAGTTTTCTTAGTAATGCTATTTTAAAACCAATATACTAAAGCGTTACAAACATAAGACGCAATTCTCTTAATACTAATAGATTTCAAGTTTAATGGCTTACAAAATATAGACTATCAAAATTGCAACATGGCTAAATTAGATATAATATTTCCGACTTTTTCGCGCAATGTTTAATCGATCAGAAACCGCGAAACGTGCGACTTTAAATGCATTATGAATAGTGATGTAAAACCTGTCATAAAAGTAATGCGCTCGCTAAATTTTAAATATTTATGTATAAAATATAAACTTTATAAAAATACAGTTACCGATTTTCGGTTTTAAATATTTATAGAGAGCTTAAAAATACAAAATAACTCACAAAACCAACCATTTCCAAGAAGTTTTAGATTTACTTTTTAAAAAGAAAAGAAATTTTTCTCGGCTACTTCATAGTCATTCTTTAAAAATAAAAATGGCGATAAAAATTTAAAGCTTTTTTCAACACTGTTGGGAGTATTTTGTCTATAGTTTATCTACAGAAAAACTTGAGAACACGAAAAGATTATTTTTACTTGCTTTAGTGTAGTTGATCTTGTAGAAGAATATTCACTCCTATGAAGCTTTATGATTGTTTACAAAACGCGATGATTCTGAGCGATATTCTCTTTTGACAATAGTGAGGGTATTATGCAACAAAAAACTTTTCAAAACACTAGGTCAAAAAACAATTAAAAAATACAATTTGTCGCAAAAAATGTTATTCTGTATAATTATTTGGAATGTGTTATATATGACTAGAGAATTACTAGAACTAGATAATTTCGATTCTGGCAGCTTTGTCATATACTAACCTAACCTAAACCCACAGGAGGAGGTCGAACCAACTAGCAAATGCAAACAGTTTCGATTCTGGCAGCTTTGTCATATACTAAACCTAACCTAAACCCACAGGAGGATATCGAACCAACTAGCAAATGCAAACAAATTCGGTTCTGGCAACTTTGTCATATACTAACCTAACCTAAACCCACAGGAGGAGATTGAACCAACTAGCAAATGCAAATGAATTCGATTCTGGCAGCTTTGTCATATACTAACCTAACCTAAACCCACAGGAGGAAATCGAACCAACTAGCAAATGCAAACAATTTCGATTCTGGCAGCTTTGTTATATACTAAACCTGACCTAAACCCACAGGAGGAGATCGAACCAACTAGCAAATGCAAACAAATTCGGTTCTGGCAGCTTTGTCATATGCTAACCTAACCTAAACCCACAGGAGGAGGTCGACTCAACTAGCAAATCAAAACAAATTCGGTTCTGGCAGCTTTGTCATACCTTTCTTTTACCCGGAGAAATGCATTACGCATATCACCGCACCCGGGGAGGCGCGAGAATATGTGGGACTCCTTCGGATTTTCCAGAAAGGAAGCCTACCCACTAAAACTCCGGGGTGTTCCAACCAGCCGTTTAATGGGGTTTATGGTACCGGTTGCCCATTACCCACGACCCCCAAAGAGCAGACGTTCGCGGCCTTTGTTTGGCACGCAAACCCTCTCAAGTGGCACTTGCCACTGGTGCACCTGGGGGCGGCTTCCTGGAACACGTGGAAGTCACCCTACCCTCTTGGGACTGGATGTTACTTACGAGCGACGAGTAATCCCCGACTCGTCACCCGAGTCCCATTACGGCGGGAAAAGGCGCATTTCTCCGCGGCGCCTCCGCCCTGTCCTCTTCCGCCGGCGGGGATCAACGAGGACGTCATCCTCTCTAATCCGAGCCGCCGTGTCCTTCCGTGTTATTACAACCTCGCAGAAGGAGCTCACCGCCTCACACGACCTCTCGCTTCCGACCGTAGACTTGACTACGGCCGGCAATGAGAGATCGGCAATGAGGCGACCATTGCCGCCCGCTCCTCTGCCCACTCGGGCATTCCGCCAACGTGTGCTGCGCCGAAGATACGGCGCAGCCACACTGATAGCAGACAGGGGTCGGCTCTCTCCCAGCGATCTTATACAGGTATCTCCCGAAGCATCCATGCCCCGAGAGCACCTGTGTCATATAATAACCTATCCTAATCCCACAGGAGGAGGTCGAACCAACTAAGAAATGCAAACAAATTCGGTTCATTGACCGTTGCACCTAAACACCACTGGAATTATATTAATGTTTTTTTCACACATACACATTCAACATTATACTCAGTGAATATTATAACATTCATTGAGTTCATTCATTCAGATATATCTGAAGTGTTTATAAATAATCTCAGTACAGAGTACTAAAAAAACCTACCTCAAAAGTACGTGGAATTAAATCGATTTGCCAAGTTTTATTGAAATCAGTTACCGGAAAGTGCGCAAACCCGGATTCATCATCAATAAAAATCGGTTATCGGTTCTCACTACTCAAAGTATATTGAGAGGGAAAAACGTGTTGTATTGGAGAATAGCAAAATCAACCATTAAAATAATTGCTCGTTATAATAGAATGTAGGCGCTATTTATAAAAATGAATCTTCATGCGTGTACAACCACCCTTAGAGGTTGATGATTTTCTACAAAATTAAATGAAACTACTATGGAGGTACCCTCTTTCCAACAAAAAAAGAATCATCAAAATCGGTTCACAAATACCGGAGTTATCGCGTAACATACATGCAAAAAAAACCCATACAGTGGAATTGAGAACCTCCTCCTTTTTTTGAAGTTGGTTAAAAATGAACATTATACTATCGGTATATTCGATTGAAAGTTGTTATATCAGTCGTCTATTATTATACCCAGTGAACTTTATATGATGCAAGAATATGTCAAATGTCTGTATACCATAAATTAATTATATCTGTTGAGCGTTATATTGACTAAAAATATATCGTTTGTTGTTATATATTACGAATCGCACCCATCCTATGAATGCTCAAAGTAGGTTTCATTGTTGTCTCTACACCATTCAAATTGACTACGTCGTAGCAAATAGCTACGACGTACGGTAGCACGACACTGCTTATGGAAGTCGAAACTTCCGACCAACTATATAGCACATATTAGCGATTTAAGGCACATTTTTGAATAGAGAACGTTCATCCAAAGAAATATTATAAATGCGAAAGTATCTATTATGTCTGTAAACGATGAACTAATACTGATACATTTTGGTATAGAAATAGATGGGACCTACGAGAAGGACATAGGCTACTTTTATCACAAAAATAAATCTTAAAGGTGTTGGAATATGGGATGAAAGTTTATATGGAGAACAAATAAAACTATGAAAATTAGTAGACACAGTACGCTACTCGAAGCACTTATTCTACGCAGGCGAAGTAGCAGACACCAGGTAGTATTTTTAACCGAATTCAAAAAAGAAGAGCTTCTCAATTCGACTGTATTTTTTTATGTATGTCACCCGATTACTCCGATTTGAGAACCAATTTTAATGATTCTTTTTTGTTGGAAAGAGGGTACCTCAGTATTGGCAGAGAACAAAAAGTAACGAGAACGGATACTCTCCGCTCCTCTCTAGCTTTGAATACCGCACCACGCCCCACATTGACGAATTAACTGAACGACAACAAGGCTGTCGCCGAGCAGTTTTCGGCGCTAAGACGGCTTTGATATTTGAATATACTCGTAGTTTTCATTTATTCACTACTAAACGTGCGTTAATATACCGGGTGGAAATTTGTAATGCCATCTGGAGGGAAAGTTCTCTAAATACTGGAGATACGAAATTTTTACTTAAAGGAAACATTCCTTTATTTTTTAAAGAAATAAAACTGCATTCATAGATTTTCGAAAATTTCTAGCAACACGCGGGAATCGAACCCGCTTTAATCTGAAAAAAATACACCCTGCACTTTTATTGCATCGATCGATAGGGTTAATTATAAGAATAAAATCTCTCTCACAAAATTGGTTAATTAAATGAAAAAAAATCATGAAATCTTAACGTATTTTAATAAAAAGAAAAAAAATGATAATCTAACTAATTAGTTGCTCGAAATGAGCTCCTTTTTTTTAGATACCCAATTTAATCTTTTAACGAATTCATTTTGGGTAACTTTTAATAACGTGTTGTGATGAATTGTATTACAAATCGTATTCTGAACCTCAGTCTTCAACTCGTTGACACTAGCATAGGATTTAATGTAAATTTGATTTTTAACATATACCCACAAAAAAAAATCTAAAGGGGTGAGATCTGGTGATCTCGCAGGCCATCTGATTGTGCCGTTTGTACCAAACCAGGTATTAAAATGGTTACTAATATAGGCAGTAGTAACTCTGCTGTTGTGGGCTGAAGCGCCATCTTGCTGCAGAATTATTCGATTTCGCTCTTCCTCGGATAAAATATTTAACTCATTTCTTAAGAGATCTAGTATTTGAAGATACTTGACAGTGTTCAAATGACCTTCGTACACGTGGACTAACACAACCATATTTCTCATAATTCCGCACCAAACGTTGAAAGAGAATCTTACTTGATTGTTAGTTTCATGAACACGAACACTCGAGACCAATAATGGTTATTGCGGCGGTTGTACATGCCGTTATTACTGAAGTTGGTTTCGTCAGACCATACAATATTACTATATAAATATAAAAAATTCGGGTTACGGCCAACTTCTCTTAGCATGTTTTGACAAAATTGAATTCGTCTCCACAATCCCCAGGATGCAATTTTTGCACCAACCGGCCGTCACGATAACATTTATACTTATACTTTTTCAGCACTTGGAGTACGCGAGTGTGGTTCGTTCCAATATCTTCTGCAGCATTTCTGCTTGAAGCCTTTGGAAATGCTTCGAAGTATGTTAAATCATTAAGATCGAATTCGGAATAGTTCTGTTGAGAAGTTTGTCGTCGCTTTTCGTAGCTGCCCGTATTTTTTAAATCATTTACCATTATTTTCAGAACGAATCGAGTTGGTGCTTGTCGATCCCTATATCTCTCTTCATACCACCGCAGAGTTAAATTCACATTTTTGTTATTTAAAAAATAAGCTTCCATTAAATCAAATTGTTCTTGATATGGCATTTTTACGATGAAACAAATATGAAATTTATTTAAAACTATCAGTACTTAAAAAGGATATGTAAAAACAATCAAATGGAAATAACAAAAGACAATCCATTTTCAAATGAAACATTCCATATTTAAATTAGCTCATGCCACTGACCAAAGAGTCAGCATTACCAACATGTGCAGATTGCAATCTTCTTATCTAAATAGTACTTCGTCATTTGAATGGATGAATGACGTCAACGATAATTAGAAGTAATCTGATGGACCTTTGAGTAAAAGTGCTTTAACTTGACCCATTGAATTTATAACTCCAGATTTCATGGTTTTTAAGAGAGATTTCATCCTCATAATAGCTCTATCGATTGATTTAATAAAAGTACAGGGTGCATTTCTTTAAAGATTTTAGCGGGTTCGATTCCCGCGTGTGGCTAGCAATTATCGAAAATCTATGAATGCTGTATTATTTCTTTTAAAAAATAAAGGAATGTTTTCTTTAAGTAAAAATTTCTATCTCCAGTATTTAACGTACTTTCCTTCCAAATGGCATTGCAAATTTACACCCTGTATAACATCATTTTACATTACTATTTATAATGGTCATGAATAGTGCTGTTTATAATCATCTAAATGGGATAAAAGGAGGAGTTTCTTTCGTTTTCTGAAAGATGAAACGAAGTAAGTAAAAAAACTTATATCTGAGACTCATTCAGTTATTGTTTTCTTTAGTGCAGAGTAATATATAATACAGATTTATTATGTCAATATAATAAGACGCCATAACTTCGTGAGCTAGTAGACAAGGGTTCTCGAATTTTCAATTTGTATTGCTGATAAATATTAGATAGTGAATATACCTAATTATTAACTAGGTAATGATAAACTTGGACACGCAATTTCAAATACTTTGGTTACCTCATTTAGAGGTACCTGTCCAAAATATAACATTGTGCTTTTAATATATTTTTTAAATAAATCTTCAATATTATTCTAGTTACCGAATTAATGATAAATATAATATTATATATTTTTTATTAAAATTATATAAATAAGTAATGAACATGGGTAGTTATTAGGATTCTATTAATAGAATTATGTATAACAGATTCGCGTTATAATTTTCGTAATGTTGCGGCTCTGACTACGTAACGTAATAGTACGAGAAAGCGAACCCTGCCACTTCACGCACACATTTGCGCGTTTAAAATTAACGCCTTGCTGTATGTAGCAGTAGTAGTAGGTAAATAACTTTCGACCGTTGTATGGAGTGCCCGGGGTGTGGTATTAGTCCCATTAAAATTTGAAGAAAATATTCCACCTCTAAGGGTGGCAAACTACCCCTAGTTTATGAATCCGGTTTCGCGCACTTTCTGGTAACCGATTTCAATAAAACTTGGCAAATAAATGTAATTTCACGAATTTTTGAGATCGGTTATTTTTTATATTTTTTTTTTATATAACATGTCGATGTAACCTATTAATATCAAAACATCCCAAAAAGCGGCACAAGGACTATACGAGGTATTACAAAATGGTGCGTCAATATTGTACCTCATAACGACGAAACTTTACGAAAAGTAATTATTTACGAGATGAAACTTGCAATTCTAACCAAAGTTGGAATTAATAGTACATTGTATATTAAGGACGATAAATAAGCAATTACTAACGAAGGGCTATTAGAAGCTCGAAGCCAAAGGCTGAGGGCATAGATAACTCGAGTTTTGTATATTTTTACCGTTCTTGATAACGCACACACTCAACAAAGCCTCGCACTAGGGAAACCCTGTATCGCGGGTGCTATGGACACACATATAGACAACCACAAATTACACTCGAACTCACGAGATAAATAAATATAGGCCAAACAAATATTCCTCCCGGCCCGGGAATCGAACCTGGGACCTGTGCGTGGCAGTCATGGTGACCGTTCGGCCATGGAGGCAGTTGTGATATGTACAAAGTTTTTCGTCACATTGAAATAAATACAATATTTATTTCTTGTATGAATAAATATGTTTCACAACACAACAAAATCATGGATAATACAAATGGGGAGTTTTTGTTTTTTTTATCAACATATTTTATCAACATATGCTAGCTATTCTTCCATAGATTATAAAACACGAACTAAAATTTTGTAAAAAGCGAACACGCATACAGCCATGATGGTTGGTAAAAAAAATTTTACCGACTATGGCTGTAATGGAAGAAAAAAGGCACGATGGCTTTATTTGGGGCATTATAGTCAAGTTAGCCACCATGCAATTTACGAACAAGTGTGATGAAAAGATAGATTTTTTAGGTAGGTATCTAATATAAAATACATAACACTATAGCGCATAAAGTCTATGATCGTTTTAACAAATTTAGGATTAGTTTTATTTTCCATGTCGCTTACATCAAAAGTGTATCGCGCTAAAACACAGCAGAATTTCGTTTTAATGAAGGGAATAGTCGCTATTCGCTGAACCATCAACGTCGAACGCAATAAAGACAGTGTCATACGAACTCCATTCAACTATTTTAATCTAAGTTGTTGGCCCAAACCCTTTGTTAAATCCGCCACTGACTTTACCATTTCTTAATACATACTAACAAAGTTTAGAAAACAATTTTGTTGAACTCTGTACAGACGTAAATAAGGTTGTAATCGTGGGTAAAGGCTCTTGGCGGTATGTTTGCCCACTCGAATGGAAGTTGAGAGGTTTCTTTATTGAATTTGTTACTCAGAATTAAGCCAATTCGATAACGATCTTCTATAGGATCTTTTAATAAAGGCTTTATTTTAGCAAATTTTTTTTAAATGCAAAGGTTTTGATTAGATTAGCATTCACAGCGCAGCGGGAATTTTAAGATTATTTTTTGGAATATGCAAATTTTGCTTGATTTAGTTCTGCAGCAGAAAGTAGAAACGTAAAATGGGTGATAAAGAAACACCAGAAGTACAGTTCATCCAGGGAAGTAATGCCACCTTACCTATTTCTGCCGCCAAGGGGTAATGTGAGTGTGACGTCTACGCTACCTAGTACAGGGATTGCACAATAAAACAACGTTTGTTATAATTATTAATACAAATATCGAACACCTAGAAAAAAATCCATCGATCCGGCCGGATTCGAACCGACGTCTCCTAGCAAACCAGCGGACCTCACGAATTTTTCTATGTGCTTGTTGTTGGATTTTTATATTTGGTTTTCAACGACTGTTTTGCCATAGCGCCATCTATGAGGAATCTTTGAAAGTATTTTGTCACCTAGTTAGATACGTTTATAGCTACCAGCCCTGGCTAGAGATGTCGCTATTAACTATAATTATTTTTTATTGTAAGTATTTTAATGAGTTGATGAGTTAAAGGTATTTTTAAACGGCTGATTAAAATACAATTAATGTTTCTATATAAAACATGTGGTATGTATTTATAACATAAATAAACTATTTAATATGAAATGCTTTTTTTACTATTCTTTTTATCAGAAAAACCTAAAAAATATTTAAACATTTATCCAAGAATTTAGATTTTTCTGCTTGTACCTTTTTTTCTTCCGAAGGCAGTATATAGTTATTATTGTCAATACACACACACAATAAAATAACACAGAGATGGCGTCGATGGCGTAAACAAAACTAAAATTATTATTTACTAATTAAGCGTACCTACTTTCTTCTTGGGGATTTAAGTCTATATGTACATATTTTATATTATTACTACTTATTTATTGCTGCTACTTTTATATATACGCTAACGCTTAGTAACTACGCAATTTTCCGCTCAGGGCTATGGCAACCCAAATCTACAATATTTTATTTGAATAATATTTCTTGTAATTCTAATATTCTGTAATAATATTTGACGATCTTCGTAGTCGAGTGACTTGCACACTAATTGTCACGGTGTCGTCATCTCTGAGGTGCCCGGTTTGATCCCCGTTCAAGTCAATGTAGGAAATTAACTTTTCAAAATTGACTCGGATCTGGGTGTTAGTGGTACCGTCGCTGTTTCCGATTTCCATAACACGAATGCTTCAGTTACTTACTTTAGGATCAGAGCAACGATATGTAAATATTTACTTAATAATATTTTTTTTATAAAATACCAAGTGACGTGACGAACAACTCGTGCGCCTGCTGGTAAGCGACACACCTACCCGTAACAGTTGCAGTGCTATCTAGAGCTTTATCGCTGATATCTTAGGGGCAGTGACACTGCGCCCGTCCACCTTTAGACATAAGTTGATAAGTCTCATGTGTCTGTAATGTCACCAACACTCTTACCCTTCAAAACCGGAACACAGTAATGCTGACATTACTGCTTGGCGGCAGAAATAGGTAAGGTGGCAGTATTTCCCTAGACGAATTCTTTCACAAGGAGCGCTACTGCTACTACCTAACATAATATGTTATTTAACAATAGTAATGCAGATTTAGTTTAATCGTTTTTATAATACATTTTTTGTTTCAAGAAATAGCACAGCGGGGTATACGAAGAAGGGATTGGAAGCTGAAATATGGCCGCTAATTTTTGTTAAACCATTTATTTGCCCATAATTCAACCAATTTTTGCCCCGTACTAAAACGACGCAAACTACCCATTATGTTCCGAAAACGTATAGTGGACGATACTCGAGTACAATAGCCTCGGATATGTCGTGCAAACAGCCCGTTTGTGCTATTATTTACGAGTATACGCAACCGTAATAAGCCTTTTTATACTTTATATTACATGCCGCAGAAATGTACTAACTAGGAACGAAGCGCTTGCATCCAAACTCCATTTAAAATAGGAATTTCTTTAAAGAAATACATTTCTTACAGATGGCGCTACGGCAAAAAAGTCGTTAAAAACCAAAACTCTGCAAAGATTTGCAAAAAACACATACATATATAAAACTAAGTCGATCATGACTAAAAAAATTATCTATAATGTTTTTAGTATCCTTCATCCCACTCCGTTACGTGAAAGACAGATAAGGCGGTCTCTTTTGCCTCTACATTTTAAATCTCGCTCAGTTACATGACAGATGCATAAGGTTGCCTGTTTTGCCCTTACAAAGAACATCTTCAAAATTTTTTATTTAATTCATAACGAATTCTTAGGTTTTCGCGATTGTTACACATAGGAATGAAACTATTTTTCCGGATTAAATCGCATATATTTGTTTTTTCAAACAAATATACGCATAAATATAAAAAACGGTTTGTTTGAAAAAACAAATATACGCAATGTAAATCCGGAAAAATAGTTTAATTCATAACTCAATTTTTTTTTCATAATTCCGCCGTAGCTTGGGAGGAATTATTTTTTTAAATTACATAATTTTTTGCGTTATCAAAGACATTCAGGGTGAATGCAAAATTTACCAAAACGATAATAAATGAAGGACACCAAAATATTTAAATTTAGAAGCCTGCATTATCCATTTATTTGGAAAAACTGTAAAAAGATTTTGTTTCATTTCAAAATGGCCGGAAATGTAGATTACGAGTCTATACAGGGCGTCCCAAAGTTATGGGCCATGAAGGGGAAGCACCTTAAATATCGTATATAGAGTATTTTGCTGAAAGAAGACTTTATGTTATTTTTAAAAGTTAGTAATTCTGCATTCATAGATTTAAAAAAAATATTTGCTTCGTCTGGGAATCGAACCGACTTAAATGTCAAAAAAAATCACCCTACTTTTATGATACCAATCGAAAGAATAGCTAAAAAATAATAACTCTGCTTAAGTAACATAGTATTTTAAATGAAAGGAACAACGTGAAATGATTGAATCATATTTCAAGAAAGTTATTTATTGCCGACGACGACGTTTGAAAAGTAGCGATATTATCATTCCAAAGATGCATTGATTGTTCGTAAATAAGTACCCACTTCATAAAATACTTGCATACCTAGTTTTCCATTATAAGTGCACGTGTAGATAAAATGATAAAACTTAGGATTTCAATACGTCCTCTGTAAGCTAGACAGAAGGCAAATTTAAAACAAAAATAATGTTGTTGTTAAATTTGAAAATGGAACAGTTTATGAGAGCGTGTGTTTGAATGAATACTTTTTAAAACATTTTAAAAAGAACTAATATTTTTAAATGTTGTTCTCAAATTTGAAAATGGAACAGTGTGTGCGAGCGTTTGTATTTTGGATATTGATCTGTTTAGTCTTAATTTACTTACACAAGTGTTATCGTGTTAATTTATTGCGAACATGGCATATCAAGTAAGTTTTGATCTAATGGGAGCATATTTTTAGAACGATAAAGATATCTCTAGAAGTTTGCGGTGGTATAGCGTAAAATATCCTGATAGACAAATACCGTCTCGTAAAGTTTTGAAAAGGCTTGTGAACAATTTGAAAATTCTTGGACGTTTCGATAAACGCCCAAGAGAACCACAGCAAGAAAACCACATGATCAACGACGAAGAACTTGATATTTTAATTTACTTTTCGGCTTTTCCGAAAAGATCAGTGAGAGAAGGAGAACTTGAAATTGGAATTTCGAAAACTAAAATACACCGTGTATTAAAAAAACACGGTTTTAAGAGTTATGTTGAAGGACGATTGGTTCAAAAATTACTTCCGGGCGATACAGAAAGGAGAAAAAATTTCTGTCTTGATATCCAGGCACGCTTGCTCGAAGATCCAAATTTTTTGGATAATATTATTTGGACAGATGAATCTAACTTTAGCAATAACGGTATGTATAACCGCAACAATAATCGTATTTGGTCTAAAGAAAATCCCCTACGAGTCACTGAAACGAATAACCAAGTGCGTTTTTCACTCAATTGTTGGTGCGGACTTTTAAAAAACCGGGTTTTCTTAGTCCATTTTTACCAAGGAACCTTGAACACAGAAAAGTATTTAGGAATACTTCAAATTTTAATGGATGAGATAAGAAATCTTTCCGCGGCGGAGCAAGAAAACTTAATTTTCCAACAGGACGGAGCTCCGGCTCATAATAGTCGGAGAGCTGCAGATTTTCTAAGTGAAAGTTTTGCTATATGGATTGGTACAAATGGACCTATTAGATGGCCGGCCAGATCCCCGGACCTTACACCATTAGATTTCTTCTTTTGGGGATACGTAAAAGATATGCTATACAAAAAGCGATACGAGAACCTGGGCGAGTTGCAAACAGAATTGATCCATATCACATCGAGTGTTCACCATAAAATGATAAGAAAATCAACAGGCAGCGAACTCATTAAAAGATTGGCGATTTGCGTAAGACAAGAGGGATCACAATTTGAGCATTTAATTAATTAATTTACAAAAAATACCCACTTAATTGACTAGGTACGGCAGTTTCATGTATGTTTTTAATTTGATTAAAATAATTAATTTCACGTTGTTCCTTTCATTTAAAATACTATGTTACTTAAGCAGAGTTATTATTTTTTAGCTATTCTTTCGATTGGTATCATAAAAGTAGGGTGCTTTTTTTTGACATTTAAGTCGGTTCGATTCCCAGACGAAGCAAATATTTTTTTTTAAATCTATGAATGCAGAATTACTAACTTTTAAAAATAACATAAAGTCTTCTTTCAGCAAAATACTCTATCTACGATATTTAAGGTACTTCCCCTTCATGGCCCATAACTTTGGGACGCCCTGTATACTTATAGGTAGTTAAGTACTTATTTAGTGTAGGTTTTTATTTAGGAAAATAAAACATGCCGCGTTCGTTAATGATAAATTTTATTATTATCGGTTTAAATTAAAAAGGTTGATGTGTAAATACAAGTACGAAATTAAATCTGCAACGCTTCCTAATGTATTTCAACATCGAAACATTAATCAAGTCAGCGAACATACCTTTGAAAAATCGATGTAATGAGCACAATTTTCATTAATATAAAGTTCTATTCGCTTGAAAATCCATAATAATGTTATGACTAGTGGGAGATGCTTGAGGTTGCAATGGGTGCCGTCACATATTGGCTTGTTAGGGAATGGGGAAGGGGACCGGGTAGCCTTTGCGGCTGCTTCAGAGGGGCCTGGGGTTCACATTGTGCCTGACTTCCCTGAAGTGGTTGCAAACTTTAAGAGCAAGTTCCGTTCTCGTTGGAAGGAATATTTCGATGTGAGGTTCCAGGAAAAAGAAATCTGGTACAAAACCATGCAGAGTGAGCCTCCTCGTGTCCCTTGGTTTGACCATGTTAAGCTTAGCAGGGGTCAAATTGTCAGCGCGCTTAGGCTTCGATCCGTACACGCTCCATTAGACAAATTTTTGTATTTGATGCGGAGGGTGAACTCACCGAATTGCGAAGTGTGTGGGATTCCTGAGGATGTACATCATTTGCTCATGGAGTGTGTTCGGACGGAGCCTATCGAGGCGCAGTTATTTGCACAGGCTGGTTTCCCTACATTTAATGTTGAGTGGTTTAAATCTGTTTTGTCGGAGCCAACATGTGGCGCCGCGGAGATTTTGTGTACATGTTTGGTTAGGTAGTATTTTAGTTCATCTGTTTGGATTTTATTAAAAGTTTTCTTGAGGTATTGTGTTTCTAACGGGGCTGACATGTTCAGTAACGACCAAAGTCCCTAAATAAATAAATATTAAAAAATTAAACCGGATGGTAACTGAAAGTCAAATACATGCGATTTAGATACCAAAAAAGTATTTAAGTTAGTTATAACCGATATCTTGTAGTAGTTTATCTATACACATATCATAAAGCCTCTATAATTTGTTTAAAAACCGCAAATTAGGACCAGTTAAACTGTCTTGTTAGAACAAATTTCTTATCTGTGAAAATATTATTATTACAAAAAAATTAGTTTTAGCTTCATTTCATTATATCAAATTCGATTTTATTATTATATTCAAATTTCGAACATCTCTGAAAAACAAAACAATTTGATTCGACCTCTATTCTAATATCAGAAGAGATGAAGTTTTATTCGGAATGAAATGTCAATAGCAAACAATTTTGACAAATTCACATGTTACTTGATATCGAACGATATGATAGTTGGGGCCGACTCTAGTTTGTCTATGAATTAAATAAATACTACGGTTGTGTGACATGCGTGCGAAAAGTTTTTATTTGCCGCCATTTCGCCAGTCGCAATATTTTATTTATCAAGATATGTATTTGAATTATAATTTTAATTAAAATAATCCCTCTAACTCAATGTTTATTTCAAAGATAAAGCAAATTACACTTGAAATCGTCAACAACTCATTGGTAAAGCAGATTCCCCTGAAAAGAATAAGCAAGAAATTTTATGAATTGTTCTTTGTAAATAAACTTTTGTATAGATTTATCATTTACAATATTTATTTCAAACATCATAAATCGAGACAACCTGCAAGAGCTAAAAAGGGTCACTACTACTTTTTTTTTATTCAAAAACGCAGAAGAATGTTGAAGTTTTTGATTCATTATAGTTTCAAACCTCGTGAATGACAAGGTTTTAATATCAACCGGAATCTTATGATAGAAGCGTATACATTGCCTGTTAAATGAATGACTTTGTGAAGACGTCTGTTAAGAACTCTGTGTAGTGCAGAACAAGCTTAGTCCTAGTCCTTAATAAATTTCTCAAAGCAGTGCTGCTATATTGCGATTTGAAGGGTAGGGAGTTAGTGCAATTACAGGCATAATAAGATCTTAGAGCGTTACACACGGAGATTTTTAGCAGCGATGCAAACGCGTGATTGATCTATACTATGCAATCGCCTACAAATCAGAAGTGTAGCGATGCAATCTTCAATTCCTCAAACACGGATACGTTCGTGCAATGTGCAGGCCACGGAATCCTTAATAGGCGACGCCAACACCACTCTAATGAGTACATTTTTTGCCTCTCAGCAGCTTTGAGCGTCCAGGCTTCCGCGCCATACAAACAAGAAGCTCTTCTGCTATTACTAAATAATAGTAATGAATTCCTTTTATTAAAAAATAATATCTACATACTTACGATCAGGGTTGTTAGGAATATTAGCATCCGCATCCACATTCATCGATGCTGATATTCATTGCGGATGTTTGAGTGGTAACATGGCCTAAAAGCACGTTGGAATAATTTACAAACCTTTAAGATACAAACTGTAACCCGGAAAAGCTGCTCAGCTATTGTTTTTAAAATATAACTTTGATAAAATTCCAGAAAGATTAAGCCAGGCAGATTGATTTTTTTGTTAAATTCTTGACATGACTCTTTTGTGCGTTCGTGAAACGCGGCTTAGTTTCGCTGCTAAAAGTAGCCGTGTGTAACCACTCTTATATCTAAGTAAGGTAGTTGCACAAGGTCGCGTTACACATTTCATAGTGTGATATTCATTTAAATAATATCGTATGCAGCGTTGTTGCTGATGCTGGTTTTTTATCTATCAGTGGATGCTGATTTTATGTACTTAAAAAAAACTCGGAAAATGTACATCCTTAAATATTTTATTGAATGTCAGGATGTTTCACCACCATCATATTCAATTATTTTTTTGTGAAATTACTCCACTAGTTTTGTTATAATTATTAATACAAAGATCGAACAGTTACAAAAAATTCTTTCAATCCGGCCGGATCCGAACCGATGTCTTCTAGCAAACCGTGGCAGACGCTATGCCGACTAAGCTTAGTAAGCTTTGTATTAATAATTATAATGTACATCCTTACTGAATCTATGTACATGAAAAAGTTTTCTATTTTCTTTGGTATTGTAATAAAATATTATTTCAATAATTTTGTGACATTTAGGAAATGAAATAATTTTTCCGGATTTAAATCACGTATATTTGTTTTTTGAAACAAACCTTTTTTTGTTTGTTTTTTGGTTTGTTTGAAAAAACAAATATACGCGATTTAAATCCGGAAAAATAGTTTCATTTCCTATGTGTAACAATCGCGAAAACCTAAGAACTCGATTTGTGACATTTATTAACAAAAGAATCAATCTGCCTGGCTTAATCGTTCTCGGATTTTATTAAAGTTATATTTTAAAAACAATACTTGAGCTGCTTTCTCGGCTTTCTGTTTGTTTCTTGAAGGCTCGTAAATTATTCCAGCATGCCTTTTAGGCCATATCATGACTCAAAACTCCGCAATGTACATCAGCATCTATGAATGCGGATGTGGATATTTTAATATATGATTTTATTTTTGAGATTATATTACATTAACTGCCTCTGTGGCCGAACGGTTACCATGCCGGACTGCCACGTAGAGGTCCCAGGTTCGATTCCCGGGCCGGGAGAAATATTTGTATGGCCTACAGTTATTTCTCTCGTGAGTTGGGTGTAATTTGTGGTTGTCTATGTGTGTCCCTGGCACCCGCGAGTGTGTGCGTTATTATCCGCGCGCTGATCGTAAGTATGTAGATATTATTGTTTAATAAAAGGAATTCATTACTATTATTTAGTAGTAATAGCAGGAGAGCTTCTTGCTTGTATCATCATTGACTCATTAGAGATGACGTAGTTGACGTAGCCTATTAAGGATTCCCTGGACTGTACAGCGCACGAATGTACCCGTGCTTGAAGAATTGCATCTGCAAAATCATAAATGCTTATCCTCCGTCTGTTTGCTTCGCATTCTGCAATTCTTTGGCCACATTGCACGTTGAGTGCTGACAGGACACCTCTATCCTGCCCATAGCAAACGACCTTAAGGACGAAGTACGAAACGATGGTGTGTCGCACCCACGCATCACGGTGTTTCAGTTTTGTGTGTGGTAGTTAAATTACAGGCACATGTGACTTTTCAACATATGCAGCAGCCTATGTGTCAACTATACACAGAAAGCTCTCAGTTCTCTGGGAGTCGTGATCAACAATATATTCAGGATGCTGCCACGATTCTGTAGCGCATCGGGAATGTTCGCCAATGCACATGTAAATGGTTTTGCCGCCATCATGAGAAATAAAGCGGCATCCTTGATGCGCAGAGTGCGTGGCAGCGGTAACGGCATCATGAGTATCGTTGCTAGCAGGGTCCAAGATTCAATCCTCGAACAACACTGTGCCAAATTTCATGTTGTAAGCAATTTTTTTTTCATCTTTTTTAATAATATTAAGTGCTGGAATGAACTAATCGTGCGTCTGATGGTAAGCTACACGCTTGTCCATAACAACTGCCACTCTAAGTTTTAAAGCGCAAAGATCTGAGTGACACTGTTAATGCGCCCGTCACCCTGATACATAAGTTGATAAGTCTCATGTGCCTGTAATTTCACCAACACTATGAGTGTTGGTGAAACCCTTCAAAACCGAAACACAGTAATGCTGACATTACTGCTTGGCGGCAGAAATATATAAGGCAGTACTACCCTGGACGAACTCTTTCACAAGGAACTCTACTGCTGCTAAATTTGAAAACGTCGTAACTCCGTTTTTGGACGAAGTTCCTTTTTTTACTCTTCAGGCGTAATATCGGACAATTAGAACTTAAATTATAATTTCTAGACCTTTTTTTAGTTTGAAATAAAGGTATAATCACAGATTGTCACGTAGGTAATTATTTCTAGTAATTCTGTTTTATGTGCCTAATCAACAGTTCGCATTAATGGAGGTTACGAGGTTTACGAGTTTAGCCAACGATATGTATCCTAAACCTAGTATATATTTATAAGATGTAATTAATTACTAACATTAGTGTGTAAATGTATCCAATATCGATGAATAATTCGAAATAAAATATTTGAATTGAATTGAATATCGTTGCGATTGAAAACTCTGAGCGGCACTGCAACTGTTATGGACATGCGTGTCGGCGTGCAGGTGAACGACGGATTCGGCCCCTCACTTGTTGTCATTATAATCTCAGTACAAAGTACTAAAAAAACCTACCTCTAAACTCTTTGTTCCCCTAGTTTGCCACCCTTATAGGTGGAATTTTCTTCAAATTTAAATGAAACCACTTCCAAGGTATCCAACAAAAAAACAATCATCAAAATCGGTTCACAAAGTTCGGAGTTATCGCAAGCAAAAAAAGCATACAGTTGAATTAAGAACCTTTTGCGAAGTCGGTTAAAAATACATTTATATGACATTCGTACAGAAGCTAATTTTAAGGCAACAACAAGTTTACAGACAACGTAACTGCTGTGCATAAAGCAAAAAAAAAATCTGTGATGGTTATTTTCAAGTGAGTACAAAATTTTGGTGTCCGTGAGGGTGGCTGGACCAAACGGATATATAAATCAAACCGGGTGCATTATTTCCTACCTATTTGCTACCTATATAAAATATTTGCCACCTATGCGCTAATATATTAAAGAAATTAAGTGGCCAGTCATTCTGATGGCAGGACGGCTGGACTTCGTATTCAAAGCAGTTATTCGAAATGAAAGCTTCTACGAATGTCATATTAAATGTACGGAAGTATTTAAAATATTATACGCTATATTCTTTCAAAAAAATTTGTAAATAATGGTTCCTGTCGGTGGTTAAATACGTTAGCAACACTAAATAAATAAATACAATTTCAGAATGTTTTCTGTTTTTAATTTAATTTTTTTTTTAATTTTTATACATTTACATTACATATAGTGCAACACAGACAGCCTCTATTAATTGCTTGGTATTTAGTATACACTCCGCTTGCCGGTCTCAAGCAGCAAACGAATAGCTTTAAGGTGAAGCCTGAAAATCAGCAATGCTGAGTCTTCATCCTCTTTGTCCACATTACGGTTCTCTTGTTTTAATTGTTCGGTTATGTTTGTTCATGCGTTTTGTGGATAAATAGATGTCATTTTATTTTAAATTTTTATTGAATTGATATTCTATTAGTTATTTGTGAAATTACTAGTTTGTTATAATTATAAACATCGAACACTTAGAAAAAAATCCTTCGATCCGGCCGAATTCGAACCGACGTCTTCTAGCAAACCGTGTCAGGCGCTATGCCAACTATGCCAGGGAACAATCCAGCGGGCTTCACGAATTTCTCTATGTGCTTGTTTTGTGGGATCTTCATATTTGGTTTTTAACGACTTTTTACTTTTTTTAAATCTTGGATATTTCTTGTTTCATTTTTATAAAGTTATTGATGTCATTTTACTCATTAGGCAACGTAATTTCGATGTCAGTTTAAAGGTTTAGTATATCTCTTTTATTTACGGAATATTTACCATTATATTTAACGACTACGCACTGTATACTTATAAATAGCTGATGCAAAAAGATCGACCGTCTGTTTATCGATTAGGCGATGGTAATATGATATAAAAGAAATAAAATGCTAAGAGAAGTATGACAGCGTAATTCTATAACATTGAATCTTGAATAATATGATGATCTGTAGACAGACAGGCAACCTTAACATGTTACCTAAAACAATAACCTAAGTCTAGGCTCTATATTATGTTAATGTGGACATGGGCTGGTGTTATGCAAACGAGGACTTGACGACGGGACGGATACGAGCTGTCGTCATGACATACTGTCTCATAGTGCCGTTCTCGGTAACAGGTAAAAAGTTTATTTGGGCATGTTAATTATAATAACAAAGACATAAAAATTACTGAATAAGCTGTGGTAGCCTAATAGTTTGACCTACCTCTGAATTGTTTTTGTTTTTCGGAATTTGTGTATGAATTAATTTGAAATTCATCATGCACATCGAAAAAAAAGTTTACCCTCGAAAAACGTGCGAAGTCCCCAACTCAACTCGCGTTGAGCCAGCGTGGCGGATTATGACCTGAACCCTCATCGGAGGGAAACTCGTGCACAGCAGTGACGTAAAATTGCTCAAAACTCATTGACTTGTAAGTCAATGTCAAAACTAATCTTTTCCAAAGGACAGGTGTAGCAGCAGCAGCTACAAATCTCCTTTGTATGTATTTTGTAGTCTTTTTAACATCTTTTTAAGTTTAGTTTTATAATTAAATTCTAAATTTAAATGTGATTGTTTTGGTGCCTTTTATGACTGTTGTTCCTGTTTTTACTTTGATAGATACACGTGTTTATAACAAAAATTAATAAAGTGTATGTACATTTGCTTGACCTCGCTCACTCGCTGTTAGAACCCACCCGAACCCATTGATACATTCCGCTACAACAGCTATTTGGTTATATTATAGTCGTACTATCATAATATAATGGTCTTTAAATTTACGGTAAACACCCGTACTCTCCATGAACGGGTTAAATTACTATTCTGTGTTACCGCTGTAATTTTTGTGCAATAAAGTATATTTAATTCATTCATTATTTTCATTCGCTTGCTAGTCTAAACTCCAGTCTGACAGGATTTTTGAAAACTATGCCGTGTGTCTATACCTATAACTTTTTTTTTATATGATAGGAAGCGACACGCCTGTCCGTAACAGTTACAGTGCCACTCAGAGTTTTAAAACACAAAGATCTGAGAGGCACTACCACTACGCCCGTCACCCCGAGACATAATTTGACAAGTCTCATGTGCCTGTGATTTCACCACCAGCACTAAATTACTATTAATACAAAGACCGAACACTTTAAAAAAATTCCGTCGATCGAACCGACGCGTCTTATGGCAAACCGTGTCTGACACTAAGCCAACTAAGCCACGGCACGAACCAGCGGACCTCACGAATTTTTCTATGTGCTTGTAGTCGTATCTTTGTATTTCGTTTTCAACGACTTTTTAGCCGTAGCGCCATCTATGAGAAATCTATGAAAGTATTTCAGTTAGGTCACTTTATAGTTACCAGCCCTGGCTAATTTCTAAGTGTTCGATTTTTGTATTAATACTTATAACAAACTAGTGGAGTAATTTCACAAAAAATGATTAAATATCATTTCAATACAAATTTAAATAAATGACTGTACTGGTTCATGCAAAACTTAATGTTGCTTTGGAAGACGCATCTTTAAAGAAAACACAGGTTTTCTTTAAAGATTCGTTTAGGTGGACAGCCACCTATCCAACGAAACGTTCAATTCGTTGGACTATACTTTCAACCCGCCTATAAAACTCGTCTTGTATTCATAGTACAGGCCACATCGTCACATAACGATACCCCGAGGACGCTGCCGGCGTCCAAATGACCACTGCATTATAGATAGGTCGATAAAAACTTAGCTTTCTCAATTGCAATGCACGGTTCAATGTTTAATTAAGAATTACAAACACTGTGGTATTGTTCTTTGCATGTTGGAACCAGCTTCAATAATTGATGCCACAATAAATACCGAAAATACAAATAATAATAATACAAAGATACATAGGGCCTTTTAAACATGCCTTTAGCTCTTAGTTAAAGAGTTCGACCAGGGAAGTACTGCCACATTACCTATTTCTGCTGCCAAACGGTAATGTGAGCAACACTGCGTTCAAACGACGGCAAACGAACAAGTCGTGCGCCTGGTGTTAAGCCACACGCCTGTCCACAGCAGTCGCACTGCCAATCAGAGCTTTACACTGCGAAGATCTGAGGGGCTCTACCACTGCGCCCGTCACCATGAGACAGTCTCTTGTGCCTGTAATTTCACCAGCACCCTTACTCTTCAAAACCGGAATACAGTAATGCTCACTGACTTAGCCGCTCACGCGATACATGCAGCCGTAGACGCATACCACACCTACAGGTGCGGTTAAGTTTACCCTGAATATAAATGTTTATAAACTATACTTTAAGGAGTAATTTCATGGTAAACGTTAGAACCACTCAAACGGAATATTATCATATTTATCAAAGTACACCAAAAATTTCATTACTGCTTTTTAAGTGCAGGATTTGCGGTGTATTACTGCATTTTATTTGAGATGTTTTTGTTGGTAGTACGGAGGGCATTTATTTATCAATGCAGAATAATAATTTTTATTTATAAAAACTGTATTTAAACTGATTGCTTTTCTAATTTGCGAAACCAAATAGCCGCCATTTTGCGGTAGGAGGAGCGCATCGCGTGAGCGACGTACTCTTTCCCAAGGAGCTCTTCTGCTACTTTATCATAGGCACGATAATTATTAATAAAAATGTTGTGTAAATGAAAGACGGTCTAGATGACAACTGACATTTTATT
>NW_020653713.1:6224990-6263703 GCF_003589595.1 Hyposmocoma kahamanoa
GATGACAACTGACATTTTATTAAAATGTTTCAATATTACCCACAACAAAAAAGATCGAACACTTAGAAATAAATCCTTCCATCTGGATTCGACCCATCGTCTTCAAACGTGGTCTGTGTTGCAAACCGTGCCAGACGCTATGCCAACTAAGCCACATATTTGGTCTGTACACGAACCAGTGGACATTACGAATTTTTCTACGTGTTTGTTGCTGATTTTTGTTTTTGGTTTATTAACGACTTTTTTGCCGCAGCGCCATCTATGATATTAATTTGTAAGTTACGTGCATTTATATGAATGTTATATGTATAAGTAGCAAGACCTCTTGCGTTAGCAGTAGCAGGGAACTAATAAGGGAATTAAAGGCTGTGAGTTGTTCAATGGATTAATACATGATTGATACATACGTGGGGCGCACTATAAGTTTCCGGAATGAATAATAAAAAAATACTATACATGGTCAGAAATGAATTTATTGTTTCTCAAAATATTCTCCGTTAACGTTAATGCACTTTTTCATACGAATGAACCAATTTTGAAAACATTTATGCCACTCCTCTGTGACAATCTCTGAAACATATTTTTCATACTGTTCGACAGCCCCGTCAGGTGATGAAAATCGTTGACCGCGTAACTAGTTCTTAATTTTTGGAAATAAATAAAATGCACAAGCTGCCAGGTCGGGACTGAACGCGGGATGGCTCATAAGGTCAACGTTGTTCACCTTCAAAATTTCATTTGTCTGTCTGGCCGTGTGAGAATTGGCATTATCGTGGTGCAAGATGATACGAGGTTTACGGTTATTTTTACGGAGGTTGTCAATAACTTCCGACAAACAAATGGTCGTGTACCAATTACGAAATTCGTCACTGAGATTCACACGACCGCGTTTACATTCTGTAAACCAGCTATAAATAGTCGTCTTGTATGGTGCTTCATCGCCAAAAGCAGTTTGAAGCCGAGCGAAACTCCGCTGAGCTGTTAAATTAGAGTAAAAGTTGTAGAAAATCATACTACGAAAAGTATCACGAGTTAAATCGATGTTGATGTAGACAACCAATTTCTAAAATGACGCCACAATGTAATAATAATAAATGACAGTCAGATAAAACAAACTATATTCTACAGCCAAAGAGTTCCATTTTCAGATGCTGCAATTACTTTTTAAATATTGTTTATGTAAGTGGCCAGTTCCGGAAACTTATAGTGCGCCCCATGTACCTATAATATTGTTCGTTTTTTAAACACCTTAACACATTGACTTCAAAGAGCTCTAAGTCTTGCTGACAAGTGTCTAAAGCTGTTACAGTTCAAAAATGCCCTGAAAACAACCAAAATCCTCAGTAGTAAGCGTGTATTTTTAGGTAAAACACAAAACATGTTAATATCATTGCAAACGGGTCTTTTTCACTGGGCAGAGCTTGCCGTAAATTATTTTTATGCTTCCGCCGGCGCGCGCGTCGCGATACGCCCGCTAAACCTTGAGATTTTGTTTCTGAATACAACAATGCACTTTATGGCCTGCTCTAGTTTTAGTTACGTCCAAACCTATGTGCCTGTTTGAAGTTAAAAATAACTTTTGAATATTCTCGTCGTATATTGTCGTTCGGATTCGTAAATTTTTGATAACCGTTTCTGATTTCCAATTTTCTTCGTAGATTTAAACCTCTATTCTGAAAAGGTGTCATTTTGCACATCTGTCCTTATTACACCAAAATATGAATTGTAAATAACGGTCAATAACATTCGCTTTTAAAATAGTACGGAATCCTAAAATATTTTCATTTACAATATAAGTAACTTGTTTATAAACTTTTATTTGTGCAAATAAAATTATTTCATTGAATTTTCATTTTATTTCAACAAATCCAAAGGGTTAATCTCCATACTCCAGATACATTGCTTTTTTTTTGTGCATATGTCTTTTTAAACGGGGAAGATCAAAAGGTGTCCAAAAACAACGAAGAGATAAGTAGAGATGACGCTTTTTTAACCCCTGATGAAGTCCCTTAAGGGCTGCGCTGCAAACTTGGCGAGTATTTTTCCCTTAAATAACAAGGCCAAAATAATCAGATGGATCTGATTACTTTGCATCAAAAATATCTGAAAGAAATTTTCTAATTTTTTTTTTTTCAAACAGAAGTACAAGTTACCCGATAGTAACTCTGAAAAAGGTCAAAATTCCATCTTATCTAAATGGCACTGATCAATAACCTGGACGTAGTTTAGTTCTTATTTATTTATATGTTACATCTCCAAAAATTAAACAAATTGGTTACAAAATAGCTATTTGGACTCGTCGCGACATCTGGTATACCAATAGGTACTAAATACCCTACTACGCTGTCTTGTATATTAGCACTTGTCTTGTGTTATATTTCCATGGTATAATGAAGCCTCATTGTGATCATACGTGAAAAGTCATTTTATCACAAGAAAGTCACAAAATGCGAGTATTGCTGGGTAATTTTCCGAAAAATTTCAAATAGTGAAAAAATTCGCGACAAATTGGAAAAGTTTGAAAAATTGGAAAAATATAATTTCGAAACTCATATCGAGTTGTTAGATTCATATCGAAGCTCATGTTATGTTCTACGTTTAGAAATTATCTTTTGAAGTTTTATTTGGCGTGAATTATAAAATAAAGTTGTGTAGCAAAAAGTCACATACAGAAAAACGAGATTTATAATGATTTCACAACAACGGATTAAAACCTTTCTAATAGCTCCATCGTTTTCGTTCAGTAACTTCAACTTTTGACAGGTGTCAACGTCAAATGTGGAAAATTAGAGGAAAAATATTGGAAAAATATCCGGAAAATATTGATTTTTCTGAAAAATATCATTTTGTCCCAACACTAAATACAAACCACATGTAACAAATTATGTATAATTATGTGAAATTTTATAAATTTCCTATTTGTAGATGTGGCCTTATTCAAACTTTACCTATAAATCTTCCTTTAGATTAAGGTCTTTAACCAGAGAATAGAGTACGCAATAAACCTTTACAAATAGGCCCGATGCAACATTTTCATTCACATTTCATTTACCGTCCGAAACTGTCACCACTGAATTCAATCCTAAGAAATCTAAACCAATCTTCGCCAGTTCAAAACATTCTCATTGAATAGCGAGACAGGGAGCACTATTGAGCAGGGAGACTAATAAAATTCCTACCAATTACATTACGTCGTCTCTAACCAGATTTGATTCACATTTGAATACAGTAGCTAAATGTAATACAACTGTGATTAATTCCACGTGATTGGTTGGTTTGAATTTCCCACTCCATTGTCAACCGTATCAATACGGAGATTCCGTATTGGTACAGTTGACCATTCAAAGTTGCTAATTACACAAGCCAACAGGAATCGATTTCTCAAGCTAAGATAATTATTACGCTTACGCACATCTACTGCTATATATCATACAAATCCTAAACACAAACAGACAAACGGTTTAGTTGAAATCGGGGACCTAATAATAACTGAACATATTCACCAATGGTATGTATGTCGTATTGTTACACATTGCTGGTTAGACTAAATTACTCAGAAACTAATTTCGAAGAAAAACAGCTATGGATGCAGCGTGTAGGGGATTCCAAAGAGATCGTTTGGCTGTGGGAGGCTATGGAATACATGCCTAAAGCTTACGGCGTCTGATCCTAAGATCAATTCGGTAATTAACTGGCTTAAAACGCGGCCCAAACGCGCTGAATATACATTGATAAGAGCAAAATTGAATATGGTAAGGAAATTTGCAAATATATGAACAAGTTACAATATGTTTATTACATGTTTATATCTAACAAAAAGGTCTGGTAATATTTAAAGATTTGAACGTGATGGCGTTGAGTACAATCTAGAAATTCATTCATTCTAAGAGTGGTTACACACGGACACTTTAAACAGCGATGCAAACGCGCGATTGCATCGCTACACTTGGGATCGATTGCATCGAGTTTGCATCGTAGCTTAATATCGCGCGTGTGTAAAGGTAGACGCTAAGCGACTAGACGACTGCATTGCTACTGCATCGCGTTTGCATCGCTGAAAGTCGCAGTGTGTAACCTTTCCAAGGGGTACTGTCACTGCGCCCGCAGACATACATTTTCACAACAGACATTTTCGCCTAACGCTGGTTATAGCTATGCACCGGGTTAGGCGAAAGTTGGTTCAAGTCTAGTAGGATCGAAAGGATTTTCTTTCGGTCTGTTCGCAATTCATCTTAATGCTGAAAAGAGATTGAGATAATGCTGAAAAGAGCAGAGATGATATTCGATAATTTCACCAACCAGTAAAGCAATACTGCGTTCCGGTTTGTAAGGGTGCTGTTGAAATTACAGGCACATGGAACTTGTCAACTTACGTCTCAGAGCGATGGGCGCAATGACAGTATCCCTAAGATCTTTGCGATTTAAAGCTCTGAATGACACTGCAACTGTTATGGATGAGCGTGTCGCTTACCACCAGGCGCATGACCTGTTCGTCCCGTCACTTGGTATTACAAATAATCGCAGTACAGAGTACTAAAAAAACCAACCTCAAAAGTACGTGGAATTACATCTATTTGCTAAGTTTTATTGAAATATAGTTCGCCGCTATACAGGACTTGAGACTGGAGATAATAAAAATCGGTTCTCACTACTCAAAGTATATTGAGAGAGAAACGCCTTGAATTGGAGAAATAGCAAAATCAACCATTAAAATAATTGCTCCTAAATTAAAGTTTAGGCGCTATTTATAAAAATTAATCTTCATGCGTGAACAGCCACCCTTAGAGGTGAATGATTTTCTTCAAAATGAAATGGGACCACTATGGAAGTAGCCCCTTTCGAACAAAAAAGAATCATGAAAATCGGTTCACAAATACCGGAGTTATCGCGTACATACATACAAAAAAAAAGAACATACAGTCGAATTGAGAACCTCCTCCTTTTTTGAAGTCGGTTAAAAATAATAATTCTTAGTTTTAATGGCCTAATTTCATACTTGCAAGCACCTTAGAAATCATTACGTCAACTCAGAAGAGTAGGTAAGTCCCAGTGTCGGCTGCATAAATTACACGAGCGGGAGTGACGGGATGCGTATTTGCATAACGTAATCCGACGGGCAGTCTTTGATACGGGCACGACACGCACTGCCTTCAAAAGGTTTCCAGGATGTAGGATCGATTTAGGTACGAGATAGAAACTTGGGTAAGTTACTGTACGCGAGTTTCATCATTGGTTGACATTTTCGGTATAAAAGTAAAAGCTCACGCCTGTCCATAACAATTGCAGTGTCGCTCACAGCTTTAAATCACTCACTTTTTTCTAACAAACCACGCTTTCTGTATCCGGTTTATTTGCAGGGGATATACTCCCGTTCCTGTCCGACGTTCGTTCGAAACAATTAGTGTCAAATAAATAATACTCGCCTAATTCGAAAGACAATGCCAAGTGTGAAGTTTTATTCCCATCATGCGTTTTTAATTTGCTCGAGTATTACGTATTTGACAGTAATTGTTTTGTACGCATGTCGGACGAAGAACGGAAGCAGGTTAGTTTTCTCTACATAATTTCGGTAGCAATCTTTATTATTTAAATATTAAAGAATATTATCACGAAGTATTACTTAATATTCGAGGGTAGTATCCTGAAATATTATTTAATATTTCACAACAATATACTCGAATCTTAAATAATAAACACTGCCGTCCACTAACTAAAGCGCGGCTAAGTGACAAATGGTCAAATAACCGTTTTAAACAGCAAGAAATAGAGCACAAAATTGCTCTTTTAAAAACAATTAACTTATAGGAACTGACCCTAACGATGCATATCTGAAATATCATTAAACAATTTCAATATTCTAAAACTGGGTTACGGTTTTTTATTTGATATCTCAAAAAAATAGTGGTTTCTGTTAGCGGACGGCAGAAAACCCGTCCACACATGAAACCGAAGTCGAGCCATTTTTGTTGTTATATTGAAAGCACTAGCATCGGGATTACACGCACTGGATAATTTAAATCTTCTTAATTTGGCACTTTGTGACCTAGATGGCTTCTCGTATCAAACGTGATAACGTAGTGACGTTCCATCAACCGTAAGCTGACTTTTAAATGTTGGAACTACAACGTAACCGTGGAACCGTGTAACCGATTCGAAATATCGGAAAAATAAAACAAAAATTGTACCGTACTAAAAAAATTGTAATTAGTGATAATCATTGGTAAAGACGTCGATGGCCTAACGGGTTGTACTATCGGAGATGGATGCGGAGGTCCATTGGTTCCATTCCTTGTAGGACAAATTTGAGAAAAATTATTTTTTTTAAAGTTGGTTTGGTATATGTGTTCTGAGAAGAGCCCGTGAGAGAGTGATTCCTGTTACTCGAACTACTTCACGATTGACAGACCTAATTGTATATCCGTTATCCAAGACCATTACACCAAGAGAAAGGAGAATGCCTCCACGGCTGAACGGTTACCATACTGGTCTGCCACGCAGAGGTACCGGGTTCGATTTCGGGGCCAGGAGAAATATTTGTATAGCCTACATTTATTTATCTCGTGAGTTTGGGTGTAATTTGTGGTTATCTATGTCCGTGTCCATGGCACACGCGACGCATGGGTTTCTACCCCAACGGTTTGCACTGTTAGGGTAGAATCCCGGAGTGAGTTTCGTTGCTCAGGTAGGTACTCATAGTACAGTGAGTTCCCTAGTTTAAGTCTAGGCAATTGGTGTGGTTATCTGCCACATTATTGTTATTATATTTTTATTTATTTTTTATTCTGTAGTTAAGGTACATCAACAGTCGTACCTACATATACTCTTAGGCACAATTTACGTTGTCGCGGAACGGAATGGAACGGAAGCGACTATTTCGCCTCACTGCGTGAAAAGGTGCGCGCGGTTACTAGAACGCTCGAGCGTTCGCGAGTTTTCTCGCGACTGCACCTTGAGGCTGTAGGTAACTATCAAGTAATCTGAGGCTGTAGTATTTCGTCGATGTTTGACGTCACACTGCGTCTGCCTTCGCGCCGCTTCCCGGGGACACGTTAGGCGTAGCCGACGGCAGCTGCGGAGTTCTTGCGAGTGCGCGAGCATTCTCGAGCATGCGCGAGAATTCCGCGGAAAACGCGCGACGTTATTTTTGACTCGTATCTAGTTTGTACGTTACGCAATTGATCATAAATAAATCGGTACAAAAATTCGCTTCCATTCCGTTCATTTTACATTAGTTTTGTACTTATATATCCATTTATTACAGAACGTACACAGCATTTCATGTATATACAACAAAAAAAAAAAACAAAGAAGTCATAAAATTACTTCCCAGTAATTTCGAGAAAATCGATTCGAAAATGTATCCGAAAACATTACAGGAATAATGAAAAATGTATATATCTATTCGAGTCTTTTAATTTGTTTGTAAGAAGCGTGAAGAGGCATATTGTAGGCAGGCAGGGTGGAGGTGGCTAGTGCAGTCAGGATTTCATCGCTGCGCTAGGTTCCTTCGCGTTTGGATACCACTTTCCACTTAACATCAGGTGGAGTGGAGTCATTTGCCTGTCATGTATATAAAGAAAAAAAAAAAAAGTAAAGGATACTCTATCGACTGTGCAGAGTTAGGTTAGTCCGGCACCGTGGTATAGTAAATATTTTGGTTATTTTATGTCGGGAGTATTTACAAAAGTATGTTAACATACATTTGATTCAGAATATTGCAACATTTTATTGTATTATTTAGTATACCATGTAAAAATAGGTCCTATAATATTCGGCGATCTCTAATGGTTGTCACTTCACACGGCTATTTGTATTCTTTATTAGGTGTTTTGTGAAAAATATTTGACGTACCTACTGACAAACACGCAGACACTGACAAATATGACCACCTACATATGGAGTCAATAAGGAGTTAAAATAATGAATATGAACATAGTGTGGATGGTTTACAGGCTTATTTGCCTATTTGGCTCCTTTAATTGCATCTACGCATGATGATTGTTTGCCAAATATATCAATTACGCAAATACAAATGGACATGTGAAGTGCCACCATTAGAGTATTCATTTTGAAGTACTGCAATCTTTGAACATAACGGATCTATGTGATATATCCGACAAGAAAAAAGCTAATTGTCTTGTAAACGTACGGTGAATACTTTTAAGTCTTTGTGAGGGAGCACAGTAGACTGAGTACTGGGTTCCACACAACACTGGTGAATTCCAAATGACTCCGAACAAGATTAAAATCTTTTAAGTTACACCTCAGGAAACCAGCATTTATCATTATCATTATTGCTAACCAGGAATACATTGACAGCATTGACTTACAATTATATGGACGTGTCGGGTCCGCGCTAAAAAGTGTCCGAACTTATAGGGCGGTAAAATCGTATACAGAGCGTCATTCACGCTTTAGTCTTCGGTTGTTCGACTGACAGCGAAGCAAGCAAAATTAGACAGTACTGCGATGACATTACAATTTAAATTCAACGTTCAAGCTTTTTCATATTCCTTTACATGTCACTACGTTTAAATAGGTTGACTTGGGACATTTTTTTCGTGGTTTTTGTATTAGACCCGTCGTCCATTTATTTGTAAGTCAATGATTGACAGTCAATTGTTTCCTCATTTCAAGACGAAAAGAAACAACACCCCTATACCGGTTGCCATCGTCCGAAATTTGCCAGAGTCCAATAACAAGCATGTATAGAGGTGCTTGGTCATTTGCATACCCTAATCCACCGCCGGGCAGAGGGCACATGAGGGCTCAAGCCTCCGACCTGTCTGAATTAAACTGCACCGTCATATTGAAAAGGAGTACCTACCGACGCTGGATTAAGTTGTCGATCCGTTTTATCCAGTTGGATTTGGAAAACGATAGCGTTTGAATATAACTCACTTCGACACAAGTAGGTACTTTACGTGAAAACTGGATTGTGTAGAGGTATAAGTTCATGTATAAGAATGTTGGGATTACAAAATAAATTCCAGCGCTTCGCTTTTTGCTCTAAAAGTCCGACAAGCACGTCTAGAAGACACCGACAAAAGGAGCTAATGCTCTTAAATGGTAAAATAAAATTAAGGAGCACTGTTTTATAGAGAATTTTGCTATAAAAGATACTTAGAGCGCGTTCCCATTATGTCGTAAAGTTTTATTTATCGTTGGACGACTGTTGCGTCTAGCCTGTTCCCATATCACGACTCTGTCGTGACTGTGTTGTGGACGTTTATTTTATCGTTGAACGACTGTCGTGTCGAACTGTTCTCACTAGATCGTGATGACAATTTATAGGTTCACGGCAGCCGCCTTGTCGTTTGCACGACAGATTCGTTTGAAGCTGCGATTGTCTGTCGTCACATTTTTATCGTGACGTTTTGTTATCGTCGGTCAGTCTGTCGTCGTAACGTCAAAAAAGTTGTGAAAGACAAAGACAAGAAATATCGGGAAAATAAAAAGAAGTCATACCGTGGTAAGAAACCTGATACTAGTGATAATCATTTAGTGAATAACCACGAAAGTCTTAAAATCTATATTGTGAAAGACAGTTAATCGTGTTGTGCTAATATGTGAACAACTTCATTTAAATATACAAGTCACGACTCTTTAAACTGCATGGGTATCCGTCGTCACGACATAGTGGGAACGTACCCGTTAGAACGGCTTATTAACCGACATAAAAAAGGAGGAGGTTCTCAAATCGACTGTGTTTTTTGTGTGTATGTTTCGCGTATCCTACTCCGAGACTTGTGAATCGATTTCGATGATTATTTTTTATTGGAAGGGGGTACCTCTGTAGTAGTTCCATCAAATTTGAAGAAAATCCACACCTACAAGAGTGGCACCTTAGAAAATGAACCCGTTTCATTGGATTTCACCCACTTTCCGTTAACCGATTTTAATAAAACTTGGCAAATAGATGTAATTTCACAAACTTTTGAGATCGGTTTTTTTTTAAAGGTTTTTTTATACATTATCAAGTGACGGAACGGACAAGTCGTGCACCGTGCAGTCGTAATGGATAGCTACACGCCTTTCCAAAGCAGTAACAGTGTCACTCAGAGCTGCTTTAAATCGCAAAGATCTGAGGGGCATTGCCACTGCGCCCGTCACCCTGAGACATAAGTTGACAAGTCCCATGTGCCTGCAATTTCACCAGCACCCTTACCCTTCAAAACCGAAACACAATAATGCGTACATTACCGCTTAGGGGCAGAAATAGGTAAGGTAGTACATCCCAGGACGAACCTTTCTTAAGGAGCTCTACTGCTACTAAGTTATTATTCTTTAACTAAACGTGTACAGAGTATAGACGCCCTATTCATTTAAGAGTCATTTAATAAAAGTTTTACGAGATATTAGGCAATACGGATAAATTTGTTGCGATTTTTGGTGATTTCATAGTTAACATTGGGATCGACGACTAAACTTAGTCCAATTTAACCCCACCAAGACACGAGTTTGCGCGTTCACCGCTAAAAAGCCTCCATTTGCTGCAAACCTTCAGTTCCAGAACAAGCCATCAAATATCTCGGAGAGCATCGGGATCCTTGGTGTTGACATCTCTTGTGACGTTCAGTTCCGTAGTCACTTAGATGGCAAAGTCAAGCTGGTGTCCAAAAAGCTTGGTGTGCTCAACAGGGCTAAGCGGTATTTCAGTTCGGAGCAGAGACAGACTTTATAAGTCACAAGTCCGTCCCCACCAGGAATACTGCTGCCATCTTCATCAGAAGAGACTTTGCCTCCCTACGCCTGTTCTATCGCTTGTACAATGGCCAATGTTCTGAAGAACTGTTTGACATGATGCCTCCAGCAACATTTTATAATCGCACCGCTCGCCACCGGCAGGGAGTCCATCCTCACACTCTGGAACCGAGTCGGTCTCGTACAGCTTTCTCCCACGTCTAACTAGGTTGTGCAATGAACTCCCTGTCGGGGTTTTCCAGCAGGAATACAGCATGGAGTCCTTCAAAAGGGGTTTGAGAAGGGTCCTAGAGGGTCGGTAACGCGCTCGTGACGCCCCTAGTGTTGCAGGCGTTCATAGGCGACGGTAACCTCTTTCCATCGGGCGGGCCGTATGCTTGCCTGCTGCCTACATAATATAAAAAAAACATACTATACTACTAATTTTCTAGGATGATCCCTGTGACACTTCACAAAGTTCAATATAATATAACCTTGTAACGACGTCCACTAATTTACGTATTTTATAAACTATTTTATAAGTCTCGCTTTTAAGTGAATAAATTTTGCATTTTAGTATTTGCAAGCAAATACATAAAATAAATAAGAAAAAATACATAAAAACATATAAAAAAACACCAAATTAGTGAGAAATGAGCAGAGAAATAAATTAATTTCAAAAATTTATTTATCTTTACGACAACGTACAAAGGTTACTCACCATTTACTGTTGCTGACTCTATCAAAGCGGGCACGCTCACCTCTCTGGGCACTGCTACTCATCCTGATTGTGAACCTTTTTCCTTTCGCGAAATCACTGAGGGGGAAGTTAAGAAGAGTATCCTGTCCATAACTTCCAAAGCTGTGGGTGAAGATGGTATTTGTCGCGACATGCTGATACCTATCCTGGATGACGTTGCTTCAATTATCACACACATTTTGAATACTTCTCTTGCAACTAGCGTCTTTCCTAGCGATTGGAAATTAGCTCATGTCATTCCCATCCCTAAATCCGTTACTCCCACGGCTTTCTCCCAATTTCGTCCTATCTCCATCCTACCATTCCTGTCCAAGGTCCTTGAAAGCACAGTTCATAAACAACTTCACTCATATGTCTCTCGTCATGAACTTATAAGTCCGTATCAATCTGGTTTTCGTCCTGGTCACAGTACTGTAACTGCTTTGCTTAACGTCACCGATGATATTCGCCACGCCATGGATAACAGGTTGTTTACCATTATTGTTTTGCTGGACTTCAGCTGTGCTTTCAACTCTGTCGACTATGACATCCTTCTTGCCATTCTCTGCTCTCTTAACATCTCCCCTGCTGCAATTGCTTGGTTTTCGGATTACCTCCGCAATCGCTATCAAAGGATCAGGAATGATGACATCTATTCCGATTGGTCTCCTTTGACTTCAGGGGTGCCACAGGGTGGTGTACTTTCACCTCTTCTCTTCTCGCTGTTCATAAACGAGCTCACTAAATTAATTTCTCCTCCATTCCACTTATACGCAGATGACTTGCAAATTTATAGACATTTTGATGGAACCAATACCCAATCTGCCATTGAATCTATTAATAAGGATCTTCTTGTGGTGAAGTCTTGGGCTGATGCGTTTGGTTTGCTTGTAAACCCTAGGAAATCACAGGCAATAATTGTAGGTAGCAACAGACTTTACTGCAGGTTGGACATTAATAATCTTCCCAAGGTCTCGTATGATGGAGTAAGTCTTGCATATGCTGAAAACACAAAGAACCTGGGTCTGATAATCGACCGTACACTGTCCTGGAGACCACAGGTAAATGAGGTTAGTCGACGCATGCACTTTTCCTATCATTCAAAGTCAAAGTCAAAGTCAAAGATTATTTATTCCATAGGTAAAATAAATTTACACTTGAAAACGTCACATTTAAGCTACTGCTCGTTCACTACGCTGACCTCCCTGAGAAGAACGAGCAAGAAACTCTAGGGATTGCTCTTTTCAAATAAACTTAAATGCTATGGAATACACTTTGAATCAAATTTGTGTGGATTCTGGAGCCATGTCGTCTTTCCATACATCTTTATCTAACACGTAGTCTTCAATTTTGTAATATGATTTTTCGATCAAAATATTTTTAATGTAGTTTTTAAACTTAGGAAATGATAAACTTAATATATGCTCCGGAATCTTATTGTAAAAACGTATACAGTTCCCCATAAAAGAGTTGTTTACCTTGGTTAAACGAAATCGTGGTACCATGAGTTTGGACTTAGCTCTAAGGTTAATGTTATGGATATCTTCTTTCTTATTGAAATTATGTATATTTTTACGGGCATATAAAATATTTGAGTAAATGTACTGCGATGCCACAGTCATGATACCAGTCTCCTTAAATTTTTCTCTGAGAGATACCCGAGAGCCTAGACGGTACACAGAACGAATCGCTCGTTTTTGCAATACAAATATGGTTTGAATATCTGCCGCTTTACCCCACATGAGAATCCCGTAGGACATTATACTATGGAAGTAACTAAAGTAAACTAGTCTAGCAGTACTAACATCGGTAAGCTCACGTATTCTGCGGACTGCGTATGCAGCGGAGCTTAATCTGCTGGCCAGGGACGATATATGTGGAAACCACTGAAGTTTACTATCTAAGGTCACTCCCAAGAAGACTGCTTTATTAACAAGGTCTAACTTTTCTCCGTTTATTTCTATGCTTGGACTAGTCGATTTTACGTTAGGTAATTCAAATTTAACACATTTTGTCTTCTTGGCATTAAGCAATAAATTATTAGCATTAAACCAATAAACTACCTTAGAGAGGGTATCATTAATACGGTCATGGTTAATGTCATGTCTGTCTGTTTTAAAAATCAAGGATGTGTCATCAGCAAACAACACTATTTCGCAATGGTCCTTAACAAAGAATGGCAGATCATTAATATAAATCAGAAATAAGAAAGGTCCAAGTATTGAGCCCTGCGGAACACCCATTTTTACTGGAGAACCCAAAGAAGTCACTCCATTTATGTCTACTTTCTGAATTCTACCGTTGAGATATGACGAGACAAGTTTCGACGCCTTGCCATTTACACCGTAATGTTCCAGCTTCCTAATAAGAGTATTATGATCAACGCAATCAAATGCCTTTGAGAGGTCACAGAAAACACCAATAGCGTTCTGGGACCTTTCCCAAGCATCAAAGATGTGTTTTAGTAACGCTACCCCCGCATCGCTAGTCGATCTACCACTAGTAAACCCGTATTGTTCACTATGAAAAATATGATTCCTACCGAAATAGGACAGTAATTGAGTTAGCATAACCTTTTCGAATATTTTACTTAAAGCTGGTAAAATTGAAATGGGCCTATAGTTGCTAGGATCAACTTTCCTACCGCTTTTGAATAAGGGAATAACCTTGCTGTATTTCATTAAATCGGGAAAAACACCTTCGTCAACGCACCTATTGAAAGCTACAGCTAACTGTGGGGAAATGAGATTAATAACTGAGTCTATAACTTTAGTTGATATGCCCCAGAGATCTTCAGTTTTTTTAACATGTATTGACTTAAAAGCTTTTATGATGTCTTGTGGATTAACATGACGAAAATTAAATAAACTGCCACAAACGTTAACATTTTCCTTTAGGAGATCAATAGCAAGTGAAGGGGAGGAATTTAATGATTTTGTAGTGTTCACAGCAATTTCCGAAAAGAACGATTCAAAAGCTTGGGCTACTTTATCTTTAGATTTTATAAGTTTGCTGTCTAATTCTAAAACTATATCTCTATCGTGTAGTTTAACCCTGCCTGACTCTTTATTTATTATGCTCCAAGTAGTTTTAGATTTATTTATCGATTGTCTAATTTTGTCGCTGTGAAACTTAACCTTAGCAGCTACACAAACTTTTTTAAATATTTTCGAATAAATTCTAACATATTCTATAAAATTGGAATTATTATTATAAGTTTTCATAGCATATAGCTCATACAAACGAGACCTACTCTTATGAATACCTACTGTTGCCCAGTCGTTGAATTTAGTCTCTCTATGGAAAGTTAATGTTTTCGATTTAAATATATTGTCAAATTCATTTTTAATTAAACCAAATATCGTGTTATATAAAGTATTTGGATCCTCCGGTATATGGGATAGGGAATTTAAACTATTGCCGATATTATTTTGAAATCTAATTATTCGTTCTGTGGTAATCGGTCTGCAGAGAAATTGGTCTACCTTCTTGCTCATTTTACAATTAAAAGAAGCCAATTGGCCACTATGGTCGAATCTTAAGCAATTAATTATTGATTTAGACACTGCGTCTGTGTTACAAAAGATGTTATCAATACAAGTAGAAGAGGAGGCAGTAATGCGAGTTGGTTCTAAAAAAAGATTAATCAAGTTAAAACTTTGAAATAAATTAATGAGTCTTACAGAAGTAGAACAGTTTTCCAACAGGTTTACATTGAAATCTCCACATATTACTACGTTTTTTTTTTGGTTGGAAAAATCCGCTTTAAACTGTCTTCCATAATTAATTCAAACTCGTTAAAATTAGCAGAGGGGGGCCTGTATACACATAAGACGACAAACTGATCCAATTCCACACATGAAATCTCAATAGTTCGTTCAGTAGAAAGATTTGTGATATCCTTACGCTCTTTAAATTTTAAGTTACGCTTAATAATAATCATGGATCCGCCTCTACTTAAGCTCTTTCTTATGAACGAACTGACTATTACATAATTTTCTATATTGTTAATGGCTTCGTAATCTTTCAGCCAGTGTTCTGTAACACAAAACACGTCAACGGAAATATCGTGCAAAAAAAGACTTATTTCTAATATTTTGCCAGAAAAGCCTTGAATATTTTGATGTACTACATGGAAACGATTAGACTTTTCTGTTGTCGTGTTTTTCAGTTTAAATTATGCTTATTAAAAAGTATACTGTTGCTACTTAAAGTAGGAGCATTGTCGTGGGACTGTGTTATATCTTCTATAACAGCGTCCTTAATATTAAAAGATAGCAAACTAGCTATATGTCTTAGATACCTTAGGGGTAAAAGTAAATTATTCTCAAAAAGTTTGAAGTTCCTTACGAACTTATTAATATCAAAACAAAATATAACGTCACTATGACGGCAAGTCAAATTATGAATGTGCGAATTTATGTTGTATATATACTTATTACGAGCGATGTCTAGGTTAGAGCAGTAAGGGAATGCACTTAGTATGAATTTACACCCACACTTCTCATGAATTCTCAAGAACACGTCAATGCTACTATTTACTTCTTTTTTACTAATGTTAGTACTATCACCTATTATAAGAATCACTGTTGTATATTTATCAAAGTTGCAATCACTTAACAGTGTAATAATTTGACTAAAAGTAGCTCCTGGATAGCAATAGTTGACTACCCTTTGTTTTAAGTGGTTACTAAGGTGGTGGCCTAGTCCTACGCCTATTTTATCAGAAAAAACTACCGTTCTTCTGGATGGCCTGGTCGGAGTTCTAATAGTCGGAGTTCATTCTCTCAAGCGGCTTCAATTCTTCTTACCGTTCAACACCAAGGTTATGCTTGCTCAGTCCCTACTACTCCCTCTTCTCGACTATGCCGATGTTTGTTATTTGGATGTTACTGAGGAGCTGCTTAACAAACTAGAGCGCCTACAAAATCTGGCAATCCGTTTCATATTCGGTTTACGTAAATATGACCATATCTCTGAATTTCGGACTAAATTGAAATGGCTCCCAATCCGACTTCGCCGAGATATGCACGTTCTTTGTCTACTTTATAAAATTTTAAATTACCCCCAGCTTTCTCATTATCTGTTTTCCCGTTTTTCCCCCTTATCCCCCAATTCCCGCCCAAAACGTACCTGTGACACTAGAACACTTTTATATCCCCAATCCAACTCCAAATTCTTTCACAATTCTTTTACCGTAAGTGCAGCTCGTATGTGGAATAAACTACCTGCTAGCATTCGTGATAGTCCATCGGTGGCATCTTTCAAACACAAATTAAAAGAGCACTTCCTGTCGAACGCGTTAGATAGTTTATAGGTAACATATTTGTAGACAAATGATCTGTTATTATAATATATATTCTGTTATATGTTCTTCTTCTGGTATATGTTCTTATGTATGTATTTATGTATATAAAGTTCATTTATGTGCATATGTCTGTCGTATGTATATTATTATCATTTATATTTTATTTACATTTAAATTTACATTTTGTTGTACATTAATTAGTCCCGCAGACTTCATTTTTGCACCACGGCTACGGTTGGCTGGAAGAGATCTCTTATAGAGATAAGCTCACCTTTGTATATGTCCATTGTAACGTGTGTTTCATGTGTCTTTTCTTTGTACAATAAAGAATATATTGTTACTTCATTGGTCTGCATTTGCTAGAGATGAGGTATATCGATAAAAAGTTTTCGATGATTCAATGAATAAATATACAGTGCGTACACGAGTTTAATCTATTAGGTAATTAGTGATATGATATTAATGTTTTTAATCTACATGACAAAAGGATACTTTTATGCAGTAAAAGAGGGACATCTATGAATAAACAATAAAACTTATTAATCGGTACTTTAATTTCTTGTAAAATCGCAATGCAAAGGCGTAAACCACCACAACACTATAGCTAATTATTTCCGCAAATACAACCTGATTATCACCGGTCCAACTCCAATCCAACCAACCACCAACCACAAGAAACAATTTACAATTCGTACCACATTGCGTACGTTACTCTTCTCCTTTTAAAAAACCCATCTGTCAACTCACTCGCGCCATTTTATTTCGAATGATGCGATACATTGCTGCGTTCACACATTGAGGACCTTTTATAAAATCAATAAACTAATCGTAATTGTATCTACAGAGATTATCAGAATCGACTACAAAATGTAAGTAATATACTCGTAATTAATCATGGCTAACAATTATGAGTCTCTTTATTAAAATATCAATTGAAATGGCATTTGAATTTAGTTGGGTGTTTCATGCCTTCAGTGCAATACAAAACACTTCATAGATCTGTACAACAACACAAACAACTTACAAATTATTTTTTTCTCGCGATCAATATAATCACGTAAACGCTTTACAAGATACCGCACTTGACTGTTGATGACAATCTTTTTGAGTCTTTTCAGCGTTGCTAAACAAGAACAGCTAACTTAAATACAAGTAAAGACGGGAATTTTTATGAAACATGAATTCTAAAATTATCTGAAAGATGGCAATAAATTGTAGACCAACATGGTCATATACATAAAGAAATAAGTTTGACGTCACAGCACCTTTGTGAAAATATTAGATATAATAGGAATAATATTTTTTCTTGAAAAATATGTAGCTGTAAATAGCGAGATCGCCTGACGACTAGATATAAATATAATAAAAGATCCCAAAAAAAATGAGAACATAACGATTTACAAAGAGCGGCCTCTTAAGTTTTATTATTCATTCTTTAAGCGGGTATTTGCCTTAAGAATTGCCATGAATCGTAATGTTTAATCAATTTGATGGTTTCTAGTATAATTGGTTTACCCATGAAGTAAAGATAATTGAATTATAATTTTAATTAAAACAATTCTTGGATCTCAAATTCAAATAATGTCTATTTTATAGGTAGGGTGATGGCACCAACGATCAACATTTTAAGGGAAGCGTTTCTTTAAATTTGACATAACTTTTTGTTTTTAACATAATATCAATAATGACTCGCTTACTTAACAGATATAATCCTTAAGAAAATTATTATAAGATAATTATTACTAAAAAAACCTAAATAAGAATGTTTCTAAAACTTTAGTAATGTACACAAAAAATCCACTCAGAGCTTTAAATCGTAAAGATCTGGGGGGCACTGCCTCTGCACCCGTCACCCTGAGACGTACGTTGACAAGTCTCATATGCCTGTAATTTCACCAGCACCCTTACCCTTCACGACCGGAACACGGTAATGCTGATATTACTGCTTGGCGGCAGAAATATGCAACCCTGGACGAACTACTACCACTAGTGATACGGGCAATAATACTTTCCCGTATATATTACTAATACCAAGATCAGAAGCGTTTTATTAATTTATGTAATAACACACGAAAAACGTCATTTATAACCTACTGCATTTATAACCTATGCTGACTTCTACGATAAGAACAAGCAAGAAACTCTAGGGGTTGCTATTTTCAAAAGATTCTACTAGGCCTGTCGGTAGTTACGCGGGAGATTATTATTGTCCGTGTAACTACTAGTAGTTCTGCTGATAGTACCACGGGCAACAAAGGAAATTAGTTGTTTTCGATTTCCATGGGATCCTCTCATCAGATACTGACTTCGTGGTGACAATGGGACTGTTACGGACTCCTTTGTACATTTTATATTTCCTTTTCTGGTTGTCATGGTAACGGTGATTTGTTGGTTACATGTATTATTGTGTCAAGTGAAAAGTCGACTTTTTTTTGTAAAAAAACAACGGTATCTATAGTACAGTAGGCAAATGAACTCGCGGGCAACAGCTACTTTACAACATGTATTTCAAATATCATAAATCGAGACAACTTACAACAGCTAAATATTTACCATGAATTTTTATCATTCAACTACGAAAAAGCTGTTTAATGACCTTTAGTGTAAAGTTTTTATTTCATTATAGTTTTTCAAGCTGAGTAAAAGATCCTTGTTCCACATGGAACTAATCTGTGTCTAAAATACAGATAGCCCTATGATACGATATGATACGATAAGCCCTATAACCGAACTTCGGTAGAAGATGGCTCCTCAAGAAGGTAGGAAAAAAATAACGTACACGCTGCTAAATCCAGTATCGCGGGTGCCATGGATAAACATAGAGACAACCACAAATTACGGCCAAACCCGGAGAGATACTACTTTTCGTGTAGGTACTACTTACCTACTACAAAATTTAAAATAAATACAAATATAATAATAATAATAACGTTTTTTTTAAGCCTCGCACTAGGGAAACCTTGTGTCGCGGGTGCCATGGACACACACATAGACAATCAAAAATTACACCCAAACCCACGAAAGAAATAAATGTAGACCATATAAATATCTCTCCCGACCCGGGAATCAAACCCGGGACCTCTGCGTGGCAGACCGGCATGATAACCGTTCGACAACGGAGGAAGGTTTAAACCTACAAAATGGAGATGTGACTAATAAAGATTGTTGACTATAGTGTCGTCAACTAGCGTTAACAAGAATCGAAATCATAAACATGTATATATAAATTAATTTACCTACACGATCATGAACTCACTCGAAAGCACTTATCTGCTTCCCCAAGCAAACACGAGTGGATCGACGGAAAATCGTCCAATTATCATATTTATCCAATTGCCCCCCATTGCTCGCTTACCCCACTATTAATCCACGATCACGATGTTTGAGCTACATGTACGTTGTTTATTGAGCCAATATTAGCTAGTATTGGAACTGTTCAGTTACATGCAGAGGTTCTCAAAATTTTATTTTTTATTTTGTTTTATTTATTATATATGTAAAGCACAAATCCTGACTCACTTAGAAAAATAGAACGCGTACTTCCTGGAAAAAAGACATTTATACCGTTGTACGCGGATAGGCTCCAAGGCAAAGAATCAAATATGAGAAGACCTGAATGTGGAAAATATAAGCGAGTGATCTACGGCCTGCAAAAACTATAATACATGAGGGGAATTTATGTGCATTTATATGAGATACACCCTGGTCAATTTCCGCGGGAAGTAAAAAAATGTTCGTAATTCAAATAAACAAGATGGCCGCCATACAAATTTCAAAGCCTCCTATCACGGAAACTATTGGAGATAGGTAGGAGGTGCTTGAAGGAATGCCATAGAGGGTAACGCTGCTCAACTGCCTGGGTTAAAAAAAATTCAAGATGGCGATTTCAAAATGGCGGTCGAAGAAAAACTTGCTTCGATCCGTCTTTAGGAGTCCTTAATCATAATTTGGGGTCAAAATTTTCTTTTCGCCATTTCTTTATATGGCTGCCATATAAGTGTTTTTTTCGTTAAAAATAGCTGCCGAAAGAGATTTGCTCTGATTCGACTGAAAATTGGCATGTGAAGGCCACTAAAAATGCCAAATAATAATAATAGTTGTGCTCAAAATTTATTTTTCGCCATTTTCAAATTTGGCCGTCATAGAAGCGTTTGTTGGCGGCAGAAAAAAAATTGCTCAGATCCCTTTGCAAATTGGTACATGGGGGTCTCTAGGAATGCTTGATAATAATTTGTGATCAAAATTGGTTTTTCGCCATTTTTCAATATGGCTGCCACAGAAGTGTTTTTTTGGCGGCAGATGCAAATTTGCTCTAATTCGATTGAAAATCGGCTTGAGGGAGAGTCTACGGGTATTAAATAATAATTTCCGTTCAAAATTTATTTTTCTCCATTTTTCCATATGGCTGCCTTACAAACATTTTTTAGCGGTTGATAAAATTTTGCTTTAATTCTACTGAAAATCGTCATGAGGGATTTTTTTTTTGTTTCGGCCCTCCTGCACTACGGAGACTTTGCTGTCGCCTTATTGGTCTGCACTACTGCCTTCACGGTCGCCACACAGAATTTCAAGTATTATTGTAGAATCTTGAATTTTTAGTTATTTTTAAATACTAATGTACAGTTTTTTTTACAAAATGTCCTTGTTTATAACTATTCCCGGAATCTTAGCGAGCTTATCAGGGACAAAGAATCTCCTCTTTCCTAAGAGGATAGTTTTGCTACGAAGTTTGATTCTACTTTAGATATAAACAGCTCTAACTCAATGACATTCAATACACACAATTGAGAAATTAATATCATCGCGCAATATCGTCATTAGTCCTGGTTTGTTAGTTTCCCTTCAGATAATATTGTTTGAAAATTATACGTGTCTAATACCTTTCCATACAAAAGTCCAAGTTTGTGCTATATATATGTATATTTTAAAATAATGGAACATTTTTTACTAAGAACTCAAAACTCCAACTGAATCTTCGTTTAATAGGTAAGCAAATTATACTAGAAATCGTCATGTTGATTAAACTCTACTGCTCATTCATAAGGCACATTCCTCTGAAAAGAATGAGTAAAAAACTCCAAGGGTTGCTCTTTGTAAATAAACATTTGTTACATTTCTCATCTGCAATATTTATTTCAAACTCTTCTTCTTAGAGAGCCTCTTCAATCCTGAAGGTTAGCCGTCGGCTTCCCGTATTTGTCTCTATCAGCAGCCATTCGACCGAGGCAATGCCGGTCCAATCCCGGATGTGTCGCAGCCACGATTTCTTTCTTCGCCCAACGCGTCTCTTTCCCTGCTCTTTGGCCATCATCATCAGCTGTAGCAGCTTGTATCTATCGTTCCTGATCACGTGACCAAGATATATTTTGCGCCTTTTGATAGATGGCTATCAAAAGGTCCCGGAAAATGTTCCGGGACATGCGAACACGCTGAAGCACGGTTTCGTGTCCAACTAATGCGAAACATGCCACAGTAGCACCACATATCAAATGCCTACAGGCATCTTGTAGTGTCTTCTTTTAATGACCAAGTTTCGCAGCCGTACATTACGACGGACTAGATGTAACTTAAAGGTAACCAGACTCGGAGCTTTATGTTCAGTTTACGACAGTACAGAACTTTCCTCGTGTTACCGAGTTCTTAGGTTTTCGCGATCGTTACACATAGGAAATGAAACTATTTTTCCGGATTTAAATCGCGTATATATTTGTTTTTTCAAACAAACCAACGTTTCGGACCCTTTACAGGTCCCGTGACTGAGGTGGTAAAGTTCTCAACCAGTTATGTTTAATATTAATGCAAACCACCCTATTTTTCTACTATAGTTACAAAAGTTATTAATTAAATACCTTATTTTTAATTTTACAAAGAAGCACTCTAATTTATGGTACATTATGTTTTAAGAATTATTTTATTCTAACAATATGATAAAGTTAAATTTATTATTAATTAATAATGGAAATCAGAATAAATTAAAACATATTATTACATATTGTTAAAAGAGGCTCGAGCAATTTCTATCCGGATCTTCAGATTCCCATGATTCATTTACCCAAGCCCCCAAATACTTCAAATATATAGAAATCTAAATTTCTAATATACAGAAATCAAATAGATAAGTTAAGACCAGTAAGAGCTAAAGGGGTAACTTGAAAATAGCAAATTTTGAATATGCACCGGAACCTTATTATAGAAGCGTATACATTTCTCCTTCAATCAATTTATAACTTTATGAAAACGACAGTCTATAACAGTCAGTTTATTTTTATTCCCCATATTAATGGTGAAATTACAGGCACATGGGACTTGTCAACTTGTCTCAGGGAGTCGGGCGCAGTGGCAGTGCACCTCAGATCTTTGCTCTTTTAAAGTTCTGAGTGGCACTGCAACTGTTATGAATAGACGTGTAGCTTACCATCAGGCGCACGACTTATTCGTCCCGTGACTTAACATTATAAAAAAATATATTTATGTTATGTTAAGCACTATTTTTCATTAAAAAAAATACTATTCTTCTTGACATAAATTAACTTTCAAAATGTACTGTGAAGAAACGTAAAGTGTAACAGTGTTAATTTCTTTAAAAAATAATTAACTACTTAAATTTAAAACTTATATCAACAATTCACGACCAGGTACATACCTGTTAATGACGTAGCTTTGTGTCCAACGGCTTGAATCAGCAAGTTTTAGAAACGCAGACCAGATGCGTAAGGCGCGTGTTAGCGTGTTCCCGGGGGCGCCGCATTAAGATATGCTAATGTTATTAGGAGACGAGCATTATCTTTTAACTGCGATATATCTACGCGATGTTTTCACTGTTCTCGTATCGGAGATCACACTGATTACCTTTATTAGCTCGGATACATACCGGCGAACCGAACATACGTAAGAAGACGTAAGTATTACAGCAGAAGATTGGAAATTCGTAATTTAAACAACCTTTTTTATAATTATTAATTTACAAAGATTAAACACAGAAAAATTCATTAGATCCGGCTGAATTCGAACCAGCTGACGCTCTCCCAACTGAGTTACGGAATAAACCGGCAGACCATACGAATTTTTCTGTGTTTATTGCACGCCATCTGTAAGAAATCTATGAAGGGCACGGTGCCAGGCAAATCTAGTGATCGATCTTTGTATTAGTGAATATTGCATTTGTAAAATTTAGTAACAAGTAAAGCTGTTTAGAAATAAAATCAGGAAAGAGGACTTGCACGTCTGAAGATCGGTACTGCCGTATCGCCATCTGTGATAAGTGTATGAAAGTTTTTCTTCACTCAGCCAGTGGGTCTAGTCCCTTTCTCCGTCCGAAACAATTACTGTTAAATAATAACGCACACACTCAACATAGCCCCGTACTAGGGAAACTCTGTGTCGCGGGTGCCATGGACACACACATAAACCACAAATTACACCCAAACACACGAGTGAAATAAATGTAGGGCATACAAATATTTCTCTACAGTTTCAGTGCATTTCTGCGTCCCGGGCATCGACCTAATAGTCCCGGGCAAAAAAAATCGAGACTCGGTGCGGTCTCGAAAATCCCGGGAAAAAAAGAGACTTCCCAGACTATTTTAAAAGTAGTTTTCCATACTTACAGACTAGACATTTAGGTGGTCAAAACATAATATTTTAATTAAGTTCTTTATTAACAAAAGTTACAAAATGAAAATAAAAGAAAAAAAATATTTATCATTTTTATAGTAGATACGTAAAAAACAAAAGGCGTTTAGTATGGTTTCAGATAGAGAGAACCAGATTTTGTTACTAACGTTCTTCAATCTCCACAAATTATTCTAAGCTACACTCCAAAGTATTGCCACGTCCATGTAGCCAAAATAAAAAATAAGTGGTGCTTTAGTGGATTTTTAATGTATTTTAATTAAATGACTTAAGTTTTCTCAATATTCCCGAGGCTAAAATTTCAGTCTTGAGTCGAAAGTCCTAGTATCTACACGGAACCTCAGGAGATTCATTTGTATTTCTTGTAATTTTGATTTATTTAAAAAGCTAAGTCTAAAGCGCTGCTGTATTGCCTTAAACGGCCCATTCACTACCTGCATAGCATTCCGCCGCGCAGATAGAAGACTGCTCACACACTATCCTTCGTATGGCCCTTGTATGGAGTCTCGCAGGACGCATTGCAGGATTGCAGGATGGCTTGCACGCTGCGACTACATTCATAATTCTGCATTACGCAGCGGACAACAAGGCGGACTGCAATGCAGGATAATGAATACCCCCTTAATAAATAAATAATAATATTTCGATGCCCTACTTTCTCAAACTCGTATCTTGTAAAGAGTGATTATTCAGGAAATGTTAAATCTTTCTATTTATTTTAAATTTCTTATCAAGGGTCTTAATTTGGATGCATTACTTTAAGAATAGGTAAAAGCCAGTGTGTGATTATTAAGGAAATGTGATGTGAAATCAGCCTGCGAAAACTGCCCCAATAACGTCGAAGAGCCGTTGATGGACTTTGCTAGTATAATTTTGCGTTTTAGTTTATGCCTAGTCATCAATATATTTTTGTATATTTTTAGAAGTCCGGAATAAAAAATTGTAAAACATTGTGTTTAAGAATAGATGCAAGAACATTTAAATGACAGATAATGAAAGGTGCAAAGGAACGTTTTGACAAGAGTCCTCTTGCCAATGTCAATGTCACATTGATATTGAGAACAGTGTGACCATTTGTGGCAGATTTCTGCCATTTGAGCAGATTTAATTTTTATTCATTTTCATTGCTGCAGAACATGATAAGTTATATGAAATGTGGCAAAGTTTGGCAGATTTTGGAATATTCGGGAAGTTCTTTATTATTTTTGGGAACAAACTGAAAACTTGTTGTTTTCTGCTACTACGAAAAAACATCTGAAGCGAAATACAGGACAATGTTACAAACATAACCTATATCAACTTTATAACCGCAGCTTCTACAGGCTGTACTCAATTAGCTTTTTAAATGCCTTGATAATGAATCACAAATATTGGTAGGTCTCTTTAATGCACGTCGTCAAAAACACTGGGTCATAAAATATACGGGATGTCACTATACTTCTATAAACAATCCATTTTCTGCATTTCAGTAACTTTGTGCTTTAAGATACGAGTTTGAGAAAGTAAGGCGACGATTTTGACTTTGATTTGCATGTCATACGTATAATTGTAAGACAATGGTCATACGTCAATAATCGCCCGAATGACAGTATGTAGAGCTTTAAGGAGGTGGCAAAAGTTGTTATGAGCACTCATAACGTTCGTCAAACGACTTTCATATGATCATAATAATGAAAATCGCAAGAAATTATGCAACAAACTTCATTCGAATGAAATATAAGGGGGTAAGTTATAATATAAATTGTTAATATTACAACCGATAAAACGGTACGGGATACGGGATACGGGTCTCTAATGTACCTATCGTCTATATATTAGACTAGTGCCTGATCGGTCCTTAAAAGGAGTGATCCTAGTTAGTTCAATCGGTCAACTGAACTAGGTCGGTCTTCTAGTTCATTTAGTTCATCTAGTCTAGTTCCTTAGTTCGTCTTTGACATTGAACGAACGAACGCTCGATGAAATTCGTGTAGAATAAATGCGCCCTTACTTTACAAGCTTACGTATATATATTATACATAATATAGATACTTATTAGAGACTTAAAACGAGCTGGCAACATTCAATCGTGCATCCCAATCGAACTTGTATACTAAAAGCAGTGAAAGATCGCTAATTGTCCCGCTCGTCCCGTTCCTACCGTATAAAAGACAGGTGAATTATCAAATCAGACAATTCCTAGTTCGTACTGAACTAAAAAGACCAATGAATTATTAAGACCGTGCAAGACGATCTAGTTGATGTCGGTCAGTGTCGCGAATATATTCCTAATAGTTCGTAGTTCATGAACTATACAAGCCTACTATCTTAGAATAATAACGCATAGAAACCTAGCCCGCACACGCTAAGCGAGGCAAATTAAAGCGCGCCAAAAGGGCCTACACGAGCGGGCGGGCCTTCAGTGCTCAAGGTCAACTTGCACCGCGAACAGCTCCAGAATTTTAGCTAAAAATGACGAAATGTGCGGTAAATGAGTGTAAAAATACGTCAGACAAACATAAAATAGATACCACACTTCACATTCCACAAGGAAGTAACGCGTTTCAACTTGTATTTTTATATAAATATTCACTAAAACCGAAAATTAACCTACTACTAAAACTAGCCTACATGAATTCGATTTTAGCCTCACTTGTGACAGTTCGTTTGATATGAAACTATCATTCTATGCGTTATTATTCTAAGCCTACTATGTATAAATATTATTGTCCAAATGTTTAATTGCCGTAATTTTATTTAATGTAAACTTTATTTCAATTTCTAATGAAAGTTTAATATAAACTTACATTCTATAATTTCAATTTTTATAACAATCATTCACTGTAACACTCGTTTTAAATAATAATTAATAAGGGGTGCGCCTCACTTGTGTGAAAATAAAATTCATTTAATATAATTTTCACTTGGGCAAAATACACTTCCTACAACTTCATTTCATATTCTCGTTTGTAATAATATTCACATTATATAAGAAGAACATTTTATACAAAGTTTTATATAACCAACATTTTATATATTGTCAATTCATATAATTTTTACGAGGTATTAATGTGCGCCCATCCTTTAGTAGGTTAAGTTAGAATATGAAAAAGCAGCACGAGGCAAGCCAAGCCAAACCGACTTTGTTTGCGTTTCCGAAAACGTTTTAGATAAATTTATTTCAGTTCAAAGATCTATTTAACTATGCCAACTAATGTTTATATGTATATAACTTATAGTTGTTATTTAAAATTATTGTTAGGGTTAATGATTTAAAAAAAAATTATAGAATGTAATGTTAGGGCAAAAATTTAATTATAGAATGTAAGTTGATATTAAACGCTCGATAAGTGAAGTTATATGAAAAAAGTTTATATTAAATTAAATTATATTAAATGAGCGTTAGGTTAAAAATATTTATATAGTTATTATTAAGTATTGATTCAAAGATCGAACAACACGAAGAAATATTCCCTCGAACGCTCTTACCAACATAGCTAATGAAGATCTTATGAATTTCTCCATGCGCTTGCTGCAGTTATTTATATTGTGTTTAAAAACGACTTCTTGCCGTCAGCGCCACCCGTGAGAAACCTATTTAATATTTTTTAGTAAAAGGAAAACACTGGGGTTTGGCCACGGATATGAAAAACTTGTGTATCAAATCAGACCTTACCACCTTTAATCTAAATAAAAAAATCTTAACAAAACAGGACCGTTCGTGAAAAAAGATGACGGAAAGACGGTAGGAATGTCAGAGGCGCACAATGCTATTCATACGAGTATAATACGCCATAAGAGCCCTATGAAAGCCGTATAGATGTGCCAATTCTTTACACTCGTGCGGAAGTAGGTTGACTCTCAAAAACTGGAAATACACAAAAGATTGTTCATAATATGGGTTCGTATCTTATTTTAGACTAGGGTATCATTCCGAATGAATAAACAACTAGGCAGAATGTCGATTCGCCCTGCCGAGTTTTTCTTTTTCTCATTTTTCTTTTTTCGCAGTTCTACAGTTTCAGCGTGTATAATTTTTCAATTGAATATTTGCCCACAGATTTAACATGGTAACCTTTGACCTCTTATTATCTCGGGTCTGTGTCACCTATGGGGTTAGCACGATGGTTAAACACGAAAATTATTATACATATGTACTTATTCTGAAATGTTTGTTGCTGTTATGGAATAGAAATGTTACTTGTGAAAGAAAAGATTTTGATAATTTAGAAACTACAACAAAACCCCTTCAAATAGCATTCGTATTGTATTTTTATTAATTGTTGTTTTACCTGAAAGGGTAATTATTAGTTATTACGAGTAGCTGTTCCTTTTCGACTAAAATGGTGTCTCTTGAGAAGAAATTAATTATAATAATTTCATTCTGCAACATAACCACTCAACTAACAGATAGGTATGCATGAAATTTGGAATGACAATAAAAATACAGTTCTACTATAATAGGTCTTTTTCAAAATTTGAATGAAGATATTAGTCAAATAGAAGCATTTCGTAGTAATATCATTGAATTTGAACAAAACTGTATTTACAACAAATATTTAATTTAAATGGTTTCCGCCCTCTTTTTCGGCCGTTAATAGGTTTTAACCGGATTTAAACCCGGTGTTAACAAAGCGTCGAGTTATATTAGAACCCGAGCCGCTTGTCCATCTCAGTTCCAGCCTTTGACATCGTGATAATTTTTAATAAAATTTTAAACAACCCGTGTCTGACGCAAAAACTACTGCTTGAAGTAGAACGGGATTGCCATTGCTTAATTAAACTTTGAAAATGGCATATTCTTGCATTGAATTGTAAAATGCGCTGCTACAATTACTGCAGAACAATAGCTCTAGTCGCACTTAAAACCATAAATTAAAGGTTAAATAAAAAAGTAAAATTTGACCTAATCCTTTATTTCGAATTTCCTTTGCGAACAAGCTTAAAATAAAAATATAATAAAAACAACATATTTTCGTAAATTTTAAAACTTATTATAAACATGAATAACTTAATAGGAATGTATATAATTATTGCGTTTTGTATGATATTCTTTTCTGACATATATTGTTAATCGTGCTTAGGCTTTGGTTTTCCAGTCTTTAATGTAACTAAATCTATTAATTAAATTTAAATGGGTGCTGTACATGTTTTACAGACAGATTCCATTAAAACAACCAATTCAATTCCGATGAGTTGTAGTTAGTTTCAATGCATATTATTGGCAATCAGCACAAATTGTGTTGAAAGTACTTGTTATACTTGTTGTAGTCGGACAAGACAACAAGTACATTAAATGCAACTGTGCGGGTTACAAAGACGCAACAAAGAAACTAACTATTGCAAAGAATCACAAAAAAACTTTACCCCCAACTTACCCTCAAGTTTTTTTTTTCTATTTGGCCCTTATTTTAAAGCCGATAGCTTTACAAATAGGAGGCATATTATATAGGTACACAGGCAAAGGCAAATCTGGACCACACTGTATAAACCCCTACTTGCCCTTAACTGTTTTTTGTAACCCTAAATTTAAGATCACAAATAATGTGGTGTTATAAATAGGGTATTTCTGCGTACATATAATAAAACTTGAGGGGAAATTTGTACAAAACTAAAGAAAATCATTTTAGAAAAACTTGCCCTCAAGTTTTTCTTTTGGACCCTAATATTAGGCCTTAAATTGTGTGTTTTTTTAACTTCAAACGACATCTATTTGAAAGCCGGGTAGACATAAAAAGGTAGTTAAACATAAAAAAATAATGCTACAAGTCAAATATAAAATGGACGTCACCCGCATGAAAATGTACAGCATTAATGCAAAATTCGCAAACGATTTATAAAGCAAATAATAATATTAATGTCATGGCACCGTTCTTTGAAATTGTTTCGTAATTTTTGAAATCAAAATGCGGCTTACTTACTAAAATTCCTTGAAGGTAATAATAATGGTGCAGTCATGTGTACTTCGATTGATATAAGTTTTAATCACCCCATTATTATTTGGCTCCAAGCCTAAATAGACACACAGAGAGTAAATTCGATATTATTTACGATCTTACCTCTAAGAAAAGGAAATGATATCTAAGTAACCCAACAACTGACGGTCACCATAAGGTGTAACAAGTTCACACTGCGTTCGAGACGTTCGAATTATCCACTTCTTTGGTATATGGAATCACTCGTATAGGTACTATGTCCTAAATCCCGTGTATATAACCATGTATTGACATTAAACTTAATTTTTTGTAAAATTATGGGGTTTTTTTTAATACTTTTTGTCACTCATTTGGTGTTTTTTATGCAACGTTTTGTATGCTTTTTTGTTTTTAATTTTGTTACATCCAATTTACATTTTGGTTTTTTCATGTCAATTGACGTTTGCAGTATCTCTTGATGTTTACTTTTTGCCTCAAAATAATATTTACACATAGGATTTTCTTTTTGTATTTTTTATTTTGTTTTTTCTTTTTTTTTGCTACGTTTATTTTTTTTTATTATATTTTTTGTCCTTTTGTGCAATTTTATAATTTTTTTCAAGAATTTTTTAATACATTTTAAATTTTTTTTGGTTTTTAAGTTTTTACATCAAATTAAATTTTTTGTTTATCTTGTAGTTTGATTTAATAAGTCCAGTAGACAAGTAATTTAGTAGTGTTCCTATTTTTCTTGAACATAACGCTTTAAACATTTTTTTTTCTTTTTTGTTTTTTTTAATTTTTTTTTTGCCGGCACGCATTTTTTTATTATATTTTTAAATTTTTTTTTGGTTTTTAAGTTTTTACATCAAATTAATTTGTTTTTCATGTAGTTTGATATAGTAATAATGCTGAAACTATTTTCTTTTGCTTTTGATTTTATTTTTGCAATTAATTTTTTTTTGATGTCGTTTAATGTTAGTGCATCCCCTTATTTTTACCATTTTGTAAATCCGCGTTGAAGTACACGGAAGATTTTTTTTTTTATGCTTTTTGTGTTTTGGATATTTTGTTTGTGGGGTACAAAGATGTTTATGATGATTAAGATGATTTTTATTTTTTTGTATTTTTATTTTTGTATTTTTTTGTGTCATTATATATTGACGACAGTGCATACCTTTCACAATTAATAATGTTTTAAACATTTTTTTCTTTATGTATTTTGTTTTTGTGCACTTAACATTTTTAATTCTTAAGCGAAAGAGATACCGTAGAGATACACCCTATAGGTACAACATATACTAGGGTAGTTTTGTATTTTTTTAACTGTTTAAACAAGATTAAGGTAAATGTCAATAATCATTCATTCATTAGTGCTTAGCCTAGTACTTATTACTATTTGTTTAACAATCTTGCAATCCTATTCCATGTTAAATGTCCTTTCACTGTAACCAATGTCGTTACTCTCCGCACTTATTTCATAACTTTACACTCTAAAGTACACTTTACATTCATGCTTTATGATCTGGCCCACACATATCTACTCTTAGGTACTACTTAAAAATATCTTGTACAACTACGACTCTTTTGGAGCCGACGTTGATTAATGTTTATATAGTTTTGAATTAGTAAACATAGTTTTCTAAGTCAAAACTAGTTTAGCCTAAAATAAATAGCATGATTATCAAAAGGACCGGAATCGTGACAGCGTGTCTCAATTTAAGAGCTGTGGGCCCCAAGGAGTGAATCTGCCGCACTCCTAAAGGTCCCCAGGTAATCAAAAGTGGGAGACGTTGAACAATATTCCAGTGACTTATTATTAGACTTATAATTATAACCCATATTAGCAATATAAGTTATCAATAATATTAATAACTGTTAGTGAAGTGTTATGTTGTTAAATTCTTGCATATATATCAAAAAGCGAAAGAAAGAAAAATTTTCTCTGTTCCTGCCTTTTAGATTTCAAAAACAAAACCATTTTATTCAAGAGAAAAATTTGTGTCGGCGTTTCTCAATCTAAAGACTGTGGGCAACGGGGAGTGTAACAAATAACTTCCAGAGGCCCTTATTTAATAAAGATTGAGAAACGCTGAATGATACTCCAAAAATAATACATATAAAAAAACCTAAATTCCCGAAAATTTAAGTGCGTTCTACCGCCACCACTTTGTTTGTAGGCAGAGAGGTGGAGGTATCCAGGTCGAGATTATGAACAAAAAGGCCCTCTCACATACCTCATTGGAACCGCAATTCCATTATATTTTACACAAATTATTCTTAGCTAAAAATCTACTATTATTTGTTCTTAAAAATATTGACTCGACCACCACTTCGGAAGCGTTCCACGGAGAAGAAGTGGCAAGAAACTCCGTGGCGATCGCATATAGATCTATCATTAAATATTCTCACTACCACTATTAAATAAAAAGTTACAGCTTTTTTGATGTTATTCAGATCATGTTCTTATATACGTTAAGACACATCCCCATCTCAAATACTCGCTGAACTCGAGGGGGTGTTTCTTGAAACGCAATGAGGGATTACATGTCCTGCTCATGTTGTAGCAGTTCGCCAAGATTGGCGATCTCAATCTCTTGAATGTGTTTGCCCGCGAAGTGAATGTAGTCGTGCGGCGGGGCGTCGAGCGAACGCTTGCGGACTGAAAATACGAAAAACGACAGGTCTACACTCGTGTTTTTTCTAATTCCAAGACGGAGTAGAATGGTTTGCAGGGTTGCACGACAACTATCGTAAATTTTTTTAGTCATGTAATTGCTGTCGACATTTTTATCGATAGATAGTGAATGAAAATAAAATTTTGCAGAATGCTTAATAGTAAATGTCGTGACGTTATAACTAAGTAAACGCCTTATTTCTTCTTATTTTGACGACCACTAGTATCGAAATGAATCGTAAAGTACAGACGCACGAACTTACTCTAGTGGGAATTTTTCTTTTATTGTACACTATACGGATCACGGATAAAATATCCGATTAAACATAACGTGAACATACAAAAGTAAGGTAACGAGCGCGAGCGAAAGAGAGCACATCTGTAGGACTAGCATGGCAGGGCGCAATTTGCGCATTCTCGCATAGAGAATAACAATATCTCGCGCTTCTATGTCGCTCTTGCGCAAGTCGCGCCCTATTGTGCTAGTCCCACTGAACAGACCAAAGAGAGGTTGTATTTTAGATTTTATTTTAAGAGACGTATAAATTTTTAATTTTTAAATTATCGTTGTAGTTTTGAAAGGACAAAGTAAAACAATTAAGTTTTTTTTTAAAGATGTACAACACTACTACGTTCTGCTAAATATTATTTATTTCTTCCGCGTACTGCGGATACGTCTTTATATCGAGCTACTCAACAAAAATATAGAAGAACTACTACATTTTCAAATACCACACTATAAAAAGGACTGCCTTGTGTAAATTGTTAGGTTTGTAGCATAGGCATAAAAGCCATCTTTCTTTGTATGCTCTTTATAATCCTCTTCAAACGTCTTCTGAAATTTTTAGTTATAATTATGTTGATCTCAGTAGCTGTTGAGTAATTTGTTAGTCAGTCGGCAATTAGTTACAAGCCGTAAGTTTTATAACAGTAATTAAACTTTTTCTGTTTACTACGGCACTTTCATAAATATACAACTCTGACAATTTTGTTTAAAAATATTTTGCGAAAAACAACACCAACGACACTGCAAAGATACAACGTCCAACTTGCATTTGGAAAATATTACAGATGCAAGATGAAAAATACACAAAATACAGATGCAAAATATTACAGAGTCGAATGCAGCAAAAGTTCAGTTGGAGCACCGACGACAAAAGTCAAAGATGGCGGTAATTTTGTATTTATATTATTATAATAGTCCAACTGCTTCGATTTAAGTGGCGAATGATAATGACTAATATGTAATCGATGATAATTCAAATAAACAAGTTAGACTATTTATCACGCATGAACAACCAATTTTCAATAGATAGACGACAGAACATTCATCGACAGTAATTATTAACTGCTTGTAAGCAGGCAATACTTTTGGGCAATGAACTGTCATTTTACCCCACCGAGTATACATTAATATAATTTCGGCGTATTATTATAGTATGTATTGAATTGTTTTGACCCAAATAGTCAAGGCTATTTATTTTTCTACTAATAAAGTACTGAAATAATTTCATTGACAAAGTCAGCCTCTCCGTTCCGTCCGTTTCCTAATTCGAATGTGCTCCTTTTTCGCTGCGCGTGTGTAATAGTGCGTTGTCGAAGTTTTTGTTGTTTTTAGGTGTTACCTTGGGGTTATCTTATCAGTTTTTGTAAGTTTCACCTTGTTATTATTGTATTTAATTATTACCAACTGTTTTGAGTGGCAAAGTTTGGTCATAGAAATCAGCACTTAAATTAATATTTTACCTGCCGCATAAGCAAAAGCATGCGCCATTACTAATATATTGATCCTTGGTGAAAACTTGTTTTGTATCCCTGACCTATCACTTTGACAGTGACATATCATGACATTTCTTTGTTTACAAAAAATGTTTTGTAGTCTAGGTCAAAGTATACAGGTCACAATTTTATAAAAGAAATATATTTACTTTGTATTTACTTTAACAATTACCATAATAATCATTATATTTATTGTGTACGGTAATGACAAGGCATGGTAACGTAATTAAGAGCTCTGGTAATTATATAATAAAATTTATATATGTAATAAAATTTTGTATACAATTTTTGGATCACCACTTTTTCGTGTACGTGGTAATATACTAGTCGCTTCTATACTTTTTAAGGCTATGGAACATAAAATTAATAACCGCCTCTTGGCATACCTTCAATATCGATTTCATCGAGGGCATTCTACGGGAAATCTTCTCCTTGTGTACTTCCCAACTGTAGAGTAGGGCCATTGAGATACACCTCGAGGCTCTTGCCATGCCCCTAGATATCTCCAGTACCACAGACTGAATTTCTCACGTATGCCATAAAGTTCCTTCGTAGGTAAACCCTGTTGACCTTTCGGATTACACGTCCGATAAGCAGACTGGAAATGCTGATGCTCCTTAAGGATCTATTCTGTATGTTACTATTTTCTGCACTAAATAAACAATTTTCATTTTACTTTTTGAATGCGCAGACAATACCGTGTTTTTACTTAGACATACCTTTATTCAATGTAAAAGGCAAAAAGGAAACATTCAGCTTTGCCGAGAGGCTGTGATGAAACGTTTGAATTAGTGTTATCTCTGTTTGGAGCGATACAATCCGATTTCAAAACGGACCTTTAGCAGACGTGTTTATTTAATGCCTTGAATCCTTTTCAACTTACTCTAACTTTGCGAGATATAGCCTTTGTATCTATCACCTTGAGCTTTTTGGTATGGACATTAAGCACAACTACACTTCGTACACTAAATAATACTATATCAGTGTCATGGTCAAAACTATATCAGTAAAGTAACTTGACAAAATTAAATTTACCCTTTCCAAGGTCAGACGGCACTGCTTTTTCAACACAATTAAGCTCAAGATGTATTTGGCGGATAGCTCCAGAGCTATCACACTTATTGGTGGCCGTGGGACTCTTTGGAAGCTGCAGAGCATTGAGTACCGATGCGAATTAGAATTAGAATTAGAATTATCGGTATTTTATCTAATATATTTTGGATAGAGTGTGGATTTAAGATTTTCCTTATCCAGGGAGCTACTCACTGGGCGAAGTTCACACCTTTATGTTGTAGATATACCACTTATATTTACTAAGCTCTTTAGTTTCTCCCTCTACACATTCATTGTTAAGCTGATAAATGAATTTATGTGGTGGTCATTTTTAAAATTGTTTTTATTGTGCACAAAATAAGGTAATATATTATTTGTATACTTTTATTATTACCTAGGATTTGTGTACTCTAAAACATCTATCACATGATATAGCGTGACTAGCGGCGTGGCGGCCATATGGACAATAATGCAATTATTGTGACGGAAATGCGATATGGCGTGATATGTTAATGTTGTGATAAGTTTATATATATTTTACAAAATCAATTAAACATAATAATTATAACTACTGAACTTAAGTACTGTAAATTACAAATCACTTACATATTCAAAAAATAAAAAGGGTACAAAATATAAAAATTATTTAGCAATGCAATCATGCAATTCAAAAAAACAGTCAAAACATAATGGGGGAGAATCTGGACATTTTTTACATTCAGTGGTAGTGTTTACCCTTTTCTTATTTTTATAACAATTTCTGCAATCTTTTCTGGACGTTGCGTTTACTGTTTTGCCAGTGCTGAGACAACGCGGTTTAGCTTTTTCAATTTTAGTTAGTCTATGTTGGTCTCGGTCTCCATGTGTCTTCTGTGTGGTTTGTGGATCAGATGTTATTTCTGGCAAATAGGATTCAATAATTTTTTCCCTAAAATCGTAAAGTGTCATGCTTTTCTGATTAGAATATTTGTTATAAAGTATCCGGGCATTTATCAGACTCATCATCAGAGTATGTATAAAAATTTTCATATACCAAGGTAAAGTCTTCTTTTCGCATGGGTAGTAACTGAGCATTTGACCTTGTAGATCAACTCCGTACATGTTTTTGCTGTAATTTATTATGGCTACAGGTTTTGTTGCCACAGTGTCACGTCTGGTGTGCACTTCTTGAATTTCGTCACGAAATTCAGTAGATATGTAATTTATCTCCCATTTGTCCTTCCATTTCCCTATATGGACACCGTTACGACACTGTGATACATTTTCGCCTTCTTTTAGTTTTTTTGTAATTATGCTGTTTGGGTTATCTTCACGTGCCTTGTTTAATATACCGGTGCAATATGTATTTTTCTCCAATAGTTTGGCAGCTAAACCATAGCTATTATATAAATTGTTCATGAACACTGCATGGCCAGCATTTAATTTTCCCTCTAATAACATTTCCACTATTTTTTCTATGTGGCCTTTCTCAGCAGTTACACCTATCGTACTGTCAAAAACATTCAGCACTCTTAGGATGGTACCATTTGGTTCTGCAAGTACATACAACTTCATTCCATATTTACGTCCTTTTCCCTTGTTGTACTGGCGGAAAATAAGTCTACCACGCCATAAAATCATCGATTTGTCTAAAGACAAATTTTTACCGGGATAATAAATATACTCCATAACATTATTGAAGTTATCTATTACTAATTTGCACTTATCCATGCGATCGGCATTATTTTGTTTATCTACAAAATGAAGGCATCTTAGAATTATTTGAAATCTATTTCTCGACATATATTGTGGGAAGACTGATTTATATAAACGGTGAATTTTCCAGTAATCAACAATGCGATTCATTTTTGCTGTGCTAGTGTGTAATAGTAAGCCAATAAAAATTTTCAGTTCTTTTAGAGTGAGTGACTTCCATTGTGTAATTCGAGACTGAACCAGATTGGATGAACTTTTCAAGTTTTCTGTGTATCTATTTGAGCAATCGACGATTTTTTGTAAATAATCTTCACTGATAAATAAATCAAAATAATCCGTCGGGTTATTCGGTGCTGGCACTAGTAGTGCATTTGTTCGAGTAAAGGGAAATTCCCTCATAGAACTGAAGTCGTTACTCCAACGTGTCGTGGAAATTTCACACGATGGCTGGTCAGGCAGACATTGTAGCGATGACGCTGTTACTGCAAATGGCGTCGCAGAACTAGTAGAGGAAACGGGACGAACTGAGATTCGATTGTAGGGAATTTGTTCTTCATTTACAACCTCATTATATTGTTTCACCTGCAACTGCGAAGCTTCGTCTTCTTCGGATTCCGAGTGAATTTCACTATCAACAATTTCATATTTTATATCAACGATTTCACTCCCTGCGTAAAAGTGGTCGTTCGAATTCAGTGAAAACTCTTCCACCTCTGTAACTTTTAGACGTTTCTTAGCACGATTCGGCATTGCATTGAGTCTTTTCGAGGGTGCTGGTTGGTCACTCATATTTAAAAGAAAACAATAACAATACTCATAATAATAACCAAATTTCAAGCACACTAAATTAACGAATAACTGAACAAAATCGTCGTGTCGCCGCCTTGTCCGAACGCCGCCACTTTGCGCACTGGCTAACATAAACATTCGACAATGGCTGCCGGCCATCCCCACTGCACGCAAGTCGATCCCTTCCCTAGTAGTCAATATAAATATTATGCGCCGTTTCGCTGTGGCCGCTATACTATTCCATTTAGAAATTTGATAGCGACGTCCACACGATATCGCGTGATCAGCCGTTAGGTGAGAACTCGCATCACGCAATATCGCGTGATGCTAGTTCTCCTCCGAGTGACTCCTATTTTTTAATCTAAATCCCATACGTATTCTACAGTAATTGAAGTTTTTGACAATAGTCATTACCAGAAGTACCATTTTTCTAACCGTAGCTTCATTATTATTATTATTATTAT